>NC_042305.1:19409504-19537004 GCF_901000725.2 Takifugu rubripes | reverse complement strand
CAATTGCCAGTTTTGACTAATAACAGTGGTCAGTTAGATGTGGACAGGGATGAAGAAATACAGGATTTACGTGAAACAGTGTGGGAACTTTGGAGACAGGTCAGCAGGATTAAACAGGGACAGGAAGAGATGGAGATAAGTTAGGAAAAAATGAATTTAGAGAGGAAGCTCAGGTGGTTCGCCCTAAAACCTCGCAACAAACTAAATTTAAAAAACAGGATAGTCAGAAATCTACATTAGATATTTTTAAAACTTCTAGCAATCAAATAAAACAAGTAAAAAGAGTTGATCCCTCAGGAGGATTTGCCAGGGCTGACTGCAGGGAGGAGAAGGTAAAATTGATTTATGGCAGTGATAAAGAAGAGAGTGAGTGTGAGTATAGAGGTGAACCATTGACAGGAGGCAGGTCAAATACGAATACACACGCGGAGTAAGGGGCCCGTTTTAGTTCCAGGCCCCTCTGATACAGAAAAGAGGAGGACAGGAACCGGTATATGTTCCATTTGCAATTACAGATATCAATTGTTTAGTGGATAAGATGCCCCCACCCGCAGAGGGAGGCGGCAAGTGGATGTCCAGCCTTTTTAGTTTAACACAGAGCATTGTGCATGCAGCTGGCATTAGGAGACTTTAGAGGAATGGATGTGTGCCACAAGGTGCCATCCTGGCTCAGATAATTTGCACACCACTTTATTCCGTCAGGCCATAACTTTAGGACTTCCACAATCAGTAAAAGAAGCTATGGAAGGAAATCCTGACCTCCCAGGTAGCACAGCGGAAGTCTGGGAGAGACATTTCTCTCACCACATTAACATATATAAAGCTAAACAACAGGGAAAGAAAGAGGGGGTGATGACAGCGCAGGAACAGCTCCTAAAAATACAGTTAGATGAAGCGCTGAAAAAGCTTAATGATAAACAAAAGGAAGAGAAACAGATGGTTCAGCAGTTTCCTCGGCAGGTGCAGCCAGATCAGTTATGTCCGCAACAAGATTTTGCTCCGATAAACCCGTATTGGGTCAGTCCAAGGGGAGGCATGTGTGGGAGACACGGCGGGCAGGGATACGGCTTGATAGGCGGGTACTTAGGCCGAGATCAGTGTCACGCCTGCAAAGGGTATGGTCATTGGCAAAGGGACTGTCCATATCACAACTACCCAGAGGTACCAGGCAGTGTTCCACCATCTCATGGAGTTTATCACCGGAGCCGATCTCATCTGACACCATCGAGCTTGTGGGGTTCTCAGGGAGACCGGAGAGACTGCCGTTTTCTGTGCCATTAGTGACTCTTTTGCCGAACAGACTGTGTTGCACCCTTTTTTGATTTCACCGCATTGCCATATCAACCTGTTGGGACGAGATCTCCTGGTGAGGACAGGAGCAGCAATTCTGTGTGGAGACAAAGGTTTGGTGGTGCAATTTCCTAATGGACTAAAACTAAACTGCTGTATTCCACACCAAGGTGTGAGGGGACAAATGCTGATGAGCCCGACACCCTCTCCAGAACAGGGGGTGTGGGCCGACATTTATTGGGGAGAACTTGAGCCGGAGACCTCACCCGGTGTCGGTGTTGTGGCATTGTTTCAGAGCTGGAGGCCCTGGTTGTCGATGCTGAGTCCTTTTGCCCCGCCAGTTGATCCCTATCATGTCACCCTATTTTACGACCGTGGGAATAATGAGGTCTATCAGGATGCGTTTAGAGAAAAGTTATAAGGAAATTTCTGGATGATTTCATCACCGTGCTTGTGTGTTGGGCCTGAAGGTGTGGCTGCACAGGTTGACCTTACTGCTGAACAGAATGATTGGTATAAGAGACTGTAAAGGAAATGTTGTCATTTCTGGGTCTCGCAAGCTATAATAGACATTTTATTCCTGCATTTTCAGAAAAGTCTACGCCCCTACGTACAATGGTGAATGAACAGGGAATGCGTGATTTGACGGCCCGGTTAACATGGACAACTGAGGGAGAGAAAGCATTCATTGTACTTAAACAGGCATTCAGCACAGCTGCACATTTGGCAGTTCCAGATTATAAAGATACTTTCTTTTTGGATGTTTCTGAAGGAGAACATACAGCAAATGGTGTTCTCTTTCAGAAAAAAGGGGGTGACAGGAAAGTATAAATGGATGCAAGTATAATACTGGACCCCATTGAAAACAGGCAGCCACCATGTGTAAGGCATGTGGCAGGGGTAGCAATTTTTTTTTACAAGAAACAGCACATTTAGTGATGGGTCACGCTCTGACGGTACTTACAACACATAGCGTGGTATCACTGGTCAGCTCAGCAGCATTCACCATGACCTCACTTAGACAGACCAGGATGGACAAGAGTTTAACTGCACCACACATAACACACACACACATGAAGGGATAAATATGGCAGGGTTTAACACAGCATCAGGCTCACCTATAAAACATGAAGTAGAGATGAGGCAACTGACACAGGCACTCGTGGAACCAGCGGAGGTCACAGTCGTAAAATGCAAAGGTCACGGCAAGGAGAACTCTTTAGAGGGAAAAGGTAATGAGGCGGCAGATCAGGCAGCAAGGAAGGCAGCAGGTTATAAACAAAGTTTCAGTTTGTTGATGGCAGAGAAAACGGTTCAGGAAATTCTTCCAAGATACGACAGGGAAAGAATAGGTTGTGATCAAGAAGAAGCTTCTCCACATGAAAAAACAGTTTGGAAGGAAAAGGGGGGCTGTGAAAGTTGAAGGAATTTGGCGGGCCCAGACGGCAGACCTGTTCTCCCGCCCGGTCTGTTAGATGCCGTTCTGGAAGAGGCCCACGGCCTGACACACTGCGGGAAACCACGAATGATGCAGAGAATAAAGTTTCCAGTTGCCCCAATGGGCAAGAAAATTATAGATTTCACTGATATGTTAGATAGGGTCAATAGGTTCCGATACCTCTTGGTCGCAGTGGATGCATACACTGGCTGGCCTGAGGCGGTTCCCGTAAAAGTAGAAGAGGCAAAAAGCGTTATTAAATTTTTGATTAATCCGGCACATGGTTTCCCAAACAAATTAGATTTGACAACGGAACTCATTTTAAGAATAGAGATTTACAATCCATAGGCCAGCCCAGCACTTTTATGAAATGTAGATTTTATTTTGTTCAACTAAAAACGAATCTCTAAGTTCTCTCCCAACAGGCAACCTCTGTAACCAGTCAGTAAGGATCCAGGAATTTCACACACAGCTGAGTGGGTTCTTCTGAGAGTCATCAAGCAAAGTGGTCAGAGCACAGGTGGACGGGCCACTTTGAAGTTGCAGAGCGAACATTACTTGTTAACCCTAACATACTAACACCCTAACACATTAACCCTAACACTGGTATTATTGGAATCAATGTACCCCAGCAGGTAATTCACAGAGAACGCTTGGACGGATCGAGGAACATCTAAAGACGATGGCACCATGATTAAACGTCTATTATTCTTCATTACATCAAGAGGAGTTGTCAATGAATTGTTTGTATTGGCCTAGCTTAGGCTAGGCCAAAAGGGGGATTGTTGAGAATTGTCTTTATCTTGTTGTTATGTGTTTCACCATATGTTCCTGTCTTCCCTTAGAAGTTAGGCAAGGTAGACTAAATGTAATTAAGAACAGAGACATTTGCAGGATTGTTGTTTGATCTACTGTTATCTCAGGAGCCAGTCAGGCAGGGGGTGTCAAAAACTCATTGTAAACAGGATATCAGGGGGTTGATGATGATCACATTTGCATGAAGAATGGGAGCTGGCCACCTGGGAAAACAATGGAAAAGAGGAACCCCTACCAACACCGCAGGGGACTGGAGGAAGAGGACGAGGACATCTCAGCAAGATCTGGATTGGATTGCATGGACATTGTGAATTTGAATGTGTGTGACTATAAAGGACTGGGCCAAGGGATAGTTAGTTTGTCAGACTTCGTGCCCTGACAATTAACTTTGTTGTTGCTAGGGTTATGAACTGGCCCGGAGCTCTGTAATATTTGTATCTGGAATTGGTTCTATTGTCAAATACATTTTGAAATTGGTACTTTACTTCTCGAAGTCTTCATTCAACGAACACGCGGATCGGCAGCTACATACAGGAGGTATTGCGATCCAACAGTTCATCCAGAAAATGATCAAAACAGCTTTCTGTGATCTGCTCCCCCACAACTATCGTTGCTCCTCTCTCTGGCTGATTTCCTGTCCCGGTACTGACAACCAACTTTGGACCATCGTTAATGACTCATTCAACCTTTAAACCATCTCCTGAACGATGGTGTTTGGGGACGGAGACTCTAAATCAGGGTGCTCACACTTTTTCAGCATGCGAGCTACTTACAAAATGACCAAGTCAAAGTGATCTACCCACCACAAAAATGCAAAACATTAATTATTTTCAAATGTATTGAGGATTACAGCCTCACCCACACCTCCAGATGTTCATCAGTCACCGTGCAACGCTTTTTGGACTTCATCATCTTCATGTAGAAAGTAGATGTTTGCACTGGCCGATATGAAAGTGATCTGTTTTTGTCTTCTTACTTGGTCCCGCTCCCTCAGTCATTTTGATGACCATCAGCTTTAGCGGTGGCTTAAAATCAGAGGTAATTGGCTGAATAGTTTAGCGCTTCTGATTGGCTGCCCTGTATGTCAATCAAGTCACAGGACTGCTGATAGGCTGACGCCGTTCTGCTGCACTTAGCGCCGTTGTTTGCACGTGATTGGTCGCCTGATTGTCAAATTCAGTTGTCATCTCACTGGCTGACCTGTACATCAATCACGTGACGGGATGAATGATCGGCTGATATTTTTAAATGTCACGCCGCGATCGACCGACCGGTAGATCCCGATCGACGTAATGAGCACTCCTGCTCTAAAGAGAAGACGGACAATGGCCCAAGAGATCCTGCTGAATGTTCTGGAGAATTTAACTAAGGAAGAATTCAATAAATTCAAATTTTACCTGAAAGATCCTGGAATCATGGGAGGCTTCAACCCGATTAAACGCTGCCAACTAGAGACCAGAGAGAGGACGGACGTTGTGGATTTGATGGTGAAGGCTTACAAAGATCAAGGAGCCGTGGAAGTCACCAAGAAGATTTTAGAGAAGATACCTCGGAACGACATTCTGCAAAATCTTTCAGCTGTCAGTTCAGATCCAGAAGGTCAGTTTCTGTTCTAAAGCCTTTAATGCAGGTGAGGTTAAAGGTTAAACTGTTTCTCTAGTTCGTTATCAGTATTGCTGAGAATAAAGTGCTGAACGGAGAACAGAAAGCTCAAAACACGTCGGGTAAAACATCTTTACACTAAAATGTTTCAGAGAATTCCAGAGTTGTTTCATGATGATATATTCATAAAGCACTTTAAAAACAATCATTACAATTATAAAGCAGCTCAGATAAAATAAGTATAAAAGAACACGGAAGAAAAACGGCAAAAACGAAAGCAGGATGTTGGAGAGGAAGTGACGAGTTTCCTTCCTGTGCTGTTGCCGTAAGAGGAAGCTTCGGTTTACTTGCTGCTAGGGCCACCGCACGTCTGCAGTGTAGCTACCAGTGTGGGCCCTGGGGAGGTTCATTTTTATACTAGCACACGAACATGTAAGATTACAATACGCGTAAGGGTAAGCATCATATGATAAAGCATAAGCGTCACAAGATAAAACAAAGCATGATATACAGAAAGGAACATATAAGAAAATGGGGGATGGATGGTCAGGTTGTCTCCTGCTATCCTGAGGTGATAGAACATCAGCTAAAGCAGGTCAGGGTTCTGGTCAGGAGTGACAATAAGTAGTTACAGCATTTTTAAATGAACAGTTTGAACGTGACACAGGATCAAGGTGCATTTTGAGATGGCTTTTAAAGATGTGGAGTAAAGGAGGCTGTCTAACGTCCGATGGCAGATGGCTTCATGATTTAGGAGCAGCACTCCAGGTGGTTCTGCTGAGATTCTGGTGCCTCCGGGAGCCGATCAGCCGCCCTGAGGCCCAAAATCACCAGATTGCTGCATCAGAGGACTTTACAGGCAGCACAGCTGTGACGTCCTCCGTCCTTAGGCCCTCAAACCAGGTCAGGAAAAACCTGGAGAAACCTGGAGGAGATCCACAGCTGAGGGATCCGTCTCCCTGGGACGGGCAGACGTGCAGCAGAGGCCACGTGCACAGAGCACATCAGCATTAACAGTAATATAGCAGGTCCAGGTGCATCTTCAGACGTCCTCATCAGAGATGTGGCCCACCTTCATCCTCCGGGTCCTGATGCAGCGAATCCAGGATCAGCAAGACCAGAGAAAACCAAGACCGGCAATATGTGCATTTATGTAGGAGAATATGGGAACGGGCAGGAGAGGACAGACGGGCCATGCTGTAATAAAGGCATGGATAGAGGTGTAATAAAGGCATGGATAGAGGTGTAATAAAGGCATGGATAGAGGTGTAATAAAGGCATGGATGGAGGTGTAATAAAGGCATGGACAGAGGTGTAATAAAGGCATGGACAGAGGTGTAATAAAGGCATGGACAGAGGTGTAATAAAGGCATGGATAGAGGTGTAATAAAGGCATGGATGGAGGTGTAATAAAGGCATGGATGGAGGTGTAATAAAGGCATGGATAGAGGTGTAATAAAGGCATGGATAGAGGGGTAATAAAGGCATGGATAGAGGTGTAATAAAGGCATGGATAGAGGTGTAATAAAGGCATGGATAGAGGGGTAATAAAGGCATGGATAGAGGTGTAATAAAGGCATGGATGAGAGCTTCAAAGTGCTGCCGTGAGATGTTTTCACCGCCTGCAGCCAAGCACCATCATAACCACTAACGTCATTAAAATGTCATAAATTTAGAGTTAACTGTTACCAAGACACACAGGAAGTGGTCTGACTGAGGAGGCATGCTTAGGGTTAGGGTTAACCCATCCTTCCAGATGAAGCTGCACCGCCTTTTCTTAGAATGGAGGTTTGTCTCCTATCAAGTTCAGAACTCATGATCAACCCTTCGGACCTGCTGAGACCCGCCACCACTTTCATTGTTTTTCCTGATCTGGAATCAGTGAAACTTGATCCAGTCTGAAATTTTGAGCGTCAGATCTCAACAGCAGCATCAACAGCAAATTGCTGCAGCGTCAGTCTGAAAGAATTCCAGTCGTACCTGCTTTAAAAGCTCTTCTGAGTTCTTTACTTAAGTTTTTGGGATTGTTTTACTCCAGTGATGCTGTTCTTGTCTTTTTGAAATGTGAAGCCCAACTGGACCTGAGAAGAAGATAAACTGTAAAACATCAGCTCAAAGCACTCTGGAATAAATATATAATATATTCATATCTGCTGAATATATCGACTAACATGTGCATGTATATTTTGCTTTTAGGTCCCACATGTGAACACGTCCCCATCGGCTCTCATCAATCAAACCTTCAGTCAAACCTGAGGAGCAGGTTTATGTGTGTGCAGGAAGGCTGTGATGAGAAGGCAGACGAGCAACGGCTGGACGACGTCTACACACAGCTGTACGTCACCACCGGTGGCGACATACACATCAATGCTCAGCACGAGGTCACTCAGATTGACATGGTTGGGAACCCTTCAGACACAGAACAACCCATTAGTCCCAGTGACCTGTTTACACCTCCAGCTGGGAAAGATAAACCCATAAGAACTGTTCTGACCAACGGAAATGCAGGAATTGGCAAAACCTTTCTAATCCGCAAGTTTGTGTTGGACTGGGCAGAACAACGAGCCAATCAAGACGTGCATCTCATATTGCCGTTCACCTTTCGCCAGCTGAACCTGTTGAGGGGGACACGCCGATCCTTGGCTGAACTCGCTCATAAGTGCATCCAAGAGCCCAGGGCCATTAAAATAGAGGCTCTTAACAGCATCTTTACAGCTCTGCAGTCATCAGGAGATGCCAATTTTGACAATTGTAAATTCAAGCTTCTGTTTATCTTGGATGGGCTGGATGAGAGCCGACTAGAAATGGACACCAGAACCAATGAATTCCAGGAGGCGGATATAGATGTGAAGGCACCGTGCTCGGTGGAGGTCCTGCTCACAAACCTCATTAACAGAAGTCTTCTCCCCTCCGCTCGACTCTGGATAACCACGAGGCCCGCGGCAGCCAATCAGATCCATCCGGATTTTGTGGACATGAGGACAGAGGTGCGAGGGTTTACTGACGTGCAGAAGGAAGAGTACTTTAGGAGGAAGTTCAAGGAGGAGGAGCAGGCGTGCAGGATCATCTCTCACATCAAGGCATCTCGAAGCCTCCATATCATGTGTCACATCCCAATCTTCTGCTGGGTCACTGCAAAGGTTTTTGAGGATGTGTTGAAGATGCGAGAAGAGCTGCCCAAGACTCTCACAGCGATGTACATCTCCTTCCTGGTTGTTCAGTTCTCACCGAAAAACAAGAGAGGAGACGGGAAAGGTCCACAATGGAGTCCAGAGAGCTGTGAGATGATTCCAATTCTGGCAAAGCTGGCATTTAAACAACTGCAGAAAGGCAATGTGATCTTCTACGAGTGCGATCTAAGAGACTGTGGCATCACCGTCAGGTCGGCTGATGCCTACTCAGGAGTGTTCACGCAGATGTTCAGAAGGGAGCAAGGACTGTTCAAGGAGGAGGTGTTCTGCTTTGTCCATCTGAGTGTTCAGGAGTTTCTCGCTGCTCTTCATGCACATTTGACATTCACCAAGTCTGGCACCAACATACTGTCAGAAACACCAACCTCATTACGTTATTTACTCTCTAAACTGCCCAACTCCAAAATCAAACAGGCTGATTTTTACCAGTGTGCGGTGGACGAGGCCTTGCAAAATGAAAAAGGACACCTGGACCTGTTCCTGCGGTTCCTTTTGGGTCTTTCTCTGCCGACCAATCAGGCTCTTCTACGAGGTCTAATTAACGGTGAAGGCAGCTCAGAGCCCAATCAGGAAATCATTGGCTACATCAAGGAGAAGATTGGAGAGAATCTGTCCTCAGAGAGAATCATCAACCTGTTCCACTGTCTGAACGAGCTGAACGATAGTTCACTGGTCCAGGAGGTTCAACAGAACCTCAGATCCAGAAGATTGACAACAGAAAGTCTCTCCTCTGCTCAGTGGTCAGCTCTTGGCTTCATATTACTGTCCTCAGGACAAGACCTGGAGATGTTTGACCTGAAGAAATACTCTGCTTCAGAGTGGGTTCTTCTGAGGCTGCTGCCAGTGGTCACAGCCTGCAGAAAAGCCCTGTAAGTGTTCTGCAGGTGTCTGCAGGTGTTCTGCAGGTGTCTGCAGGTGTCTGCAGGTGTCTGCAGGTGTCTACAGGTGTCTGCAGGTGTCTGTAGGTGTCTGCAGGTGTTCTGCAGGTTTTCTGCAGGTGTTCTGCATGTGTCTGCAGGTGTTCTGCAGGTGTTCTGCAGGTGTCTGCAGGTGTCTGCAGGTGTTCTGCAGGTGTTCTGCAGGTGTCTGCAGGTGTTCTGCATGTGTCTGCAGGTGTTCTGCAGGTGTTCCGCAGGTGTCTGCAGGTGTCTGCAGGTGTCTGCAGGTGTTCTGCAGGTGTTCTGCAGGTGTCTGCAGGTGTCTGCAGGTGTTCTGCAGGTGTCTGCAGGTGTCTGCAGGTGTCTGCAGGTGTTCTGCAGGTGTTCTGCAGGTGTCTGCAGGTGTTCCGCATGTGTCTGCAGGTGTCTGCAGGTGTCTGCAGGTGTTCTGCAGGTGTTCTGCAGGTGTCTGCAGGTGTCTGCAGGTATCTGCAGGTGTTCTGCAGGTGTCTGCAGGTGTCTGTAGGTGTCTGCGGGTGTTCTGCAGGTGTCTACAGGTGTCTGCAGGTGTCTGCATGTGTCTGCAGGTGTTCTGCAGGTGTTCTGCAGGTGTCTGCAGGTGTCTGCAGGTGTCTGCAGGTGTTCTGCAGGTGTTCTGCAGGTGTCTGCAGGTGTTCCGCATGTGTCTGCAGGTGTCTGCAGGTGTCTGCAGGTGTTCTGCAGGTGTTCTGCAGGTGTCTGCAGGTGTCTGCAGGTATCTGCAGGTGTTCTGCAGGTGTCTGCAGGTGTCTGCAGGTGTCTGCATGTGTCTGCAGGTGTTCTGCAGGTGTTCTGCAGGTGTCTGCAGGTGTCTGCAGGTGTTCTGCAGGTGTTCTGCAGGTGTCTGCAGGTGTCTGCAGGTGTTCTGCAGGTGTCTGCAGGTGTCTGCAGGTGTCTGCAGGTGTTCTGCAGGTGTTCTGCAGGTGTTCTGCAGGTGTCTGCAGGTGTTCTGCAGGTGTTCTGCAGGTGTCTGCATGTGTCTGCAGGTGTTCTGCAGGTGTTCTGCAGGTGTCTGCAGGTGTTCTGCAGGTGTTCTGCAGGTGTCTGCAGGTGTCTGCAGGTGTCTGCAGGTGTCTGCAGGTGTTCTGCAGGTGTTCTGCAGGTGTCTGCAGGTGTTCCGCATGTGTCTGCAGGTGTCTGCAGGTGTCTGCAGGTGTTCTGCAGGTGTTCTGCAGGTGTCTGCAGGTGTCTGCAGGTATCTGCAGGTGTTCTGCAGGTGTCTGCAGGTGTCTGTAGGTGTCTGCGGGTGTTCTGCAGGTGTCTACAGGTGTCTGCAGGTGTCTGCATGTGTCTGCAGGTGTTCTGCATGTGTCTGCAGGTGTTCTGCAGGTGTTCTGCAGGTGTCTGCAGGTGTCTGCAGGTGTTCTGCAGGTGTCTGCAGGTGTCTGCATGTGTCTGTAGGTGTCTGCGGGTCTTCTGCAGGTGTCTACAGGTGTCTGCAGGTGTCTGCAGGTGTCTGCAGGTGTTCTGCAGGTGTTCTGCAGGTGTTCTGCAGGTGTCTGCAGGTGTCTGCAGGTGTTCAGCAGGTGTCTGCAGGTGTCTACAGGTGTCTGCAGGTGTCTGCAGGTGTCTGCAGGTGTTCTGCAGGTGTTCTGCAGGTGTTCTGCAGGTGTCTACAGGTGTTCAGCAACACGCATCACATCTGGCAGCGTTTTAGGCAGTCGCAGTAGTTACTCCAAGAACTGATTTCATTCCGTATCATTGCAGCTTCCGTCCTCATAAAGGTCAACTAAAGAAATAAGCCTGCGTCCCTGATTGTGCAGGAGAGAACCAGAAGGATTTCCTGCTTTCTTCTTCTTTTCTTTTTTCAGGTTGAGTCACTGCAATCTGAGGGAGAGGAGTTGTGAAGCTCTGTCCCCCGTCCTCAGCGCCTCCTCCTCTAGTCTGCTAGAGCTGGACCTGAGTGACAATGACCTGAGGGATTCAGGGCTGAACGAGCTCTCTGTTGGTCTGAAGAGTCCAAACTGCCGGCTGGAGATCCTCAGGTTAGTGCTCCTTATCAGCATCATCAGTTTTTCTAAATGGCAGCTTGAAATGTTGGTTATCTTCCAAAAAGAGGAAATATCTTTACCAAAAATGCCGACCAGCCGACCACTGTTCACTCCCACAGCTTTTAAAATGACTTAGTCTGGTTCTGGTTCCTGTGCTTCGCTCCCCAGTCAGGTCCAGGCCCCGACACACGACCCAGAACTTTGCATAAATGAGCTGTTAATTAGTGAGCAATGTGTGTGTGTGTTTGTGTGTGTGCGTGTGTGTGTATGTATGTGTGTGTGTGAGTGTGTGTGTGTGTGTGTGCGTGCGTGTGTGTGTGTGTGTGTATGTGTGTGTGTGTGTGTGTGCGTGTGTGTGTATGTGTGTATGTATGTGTGTGTGTGTGTGTATGTGTGTGTCTGTGTGCGTGTGTGTGTGTGTGTGGTGTGTGTGTGTGAGTGTGAGTGTGAGTGTGTGTGTGTGTGTGTGAGTGTGTGTGTGTGTGGTGGATGTGTGTGTGGTGGTTGTGTGTGTGTGCGTGTGTGTGTGTGTGGTGTGTGTGTGTGTGCGTGTGTGTGTGTGGTGGATGTGTGTGTGTGTGTGTGTGTGTGTGTGTGTGTGTGGTGGATGTGCTTGCATGCAGGTTATCGGGCTGTCTCATCACAGCAGAAGGATGTTCTTCTCTGGCCTCAGCGTTGAGGTCCAACCCAACCCATCTAAAAGAACTGGACCTGAGCTTCAACCATCCTGGAGATGATGGAACGAAGCAGCTCTCTGCTGTTCTGGAGGATCCAGAGTTGAGCCTGGAGGTTCTCAGGTAGATGCAAACACCCTCCCTAAAATGAAGACCTGATACTATTTATTGATGAGCATGGAGACCTTCCAGACGTTCGGTGGTTCAAGCAGCACATTGTGAGATCTGAACCACCTCTGAGCAGAGAGATGTGATGCTTTCTGGACCTTCAGGGTACGAGAACCCACATAAGGGAGAATAAAAGGGTCACGTCAGAGATACAAAAAGATCAGGTGATGCCAGCACAACCATCTGGCTGCAGCCACTGCCTGTGAGGGAATCCTTAGAGAGAAATAGGCAAAGTTCTCCTCCATGACGTTGGCATATGGAGAGATGTCACAAATCCAGCTCTGAGGTTCACAAACCGAATCAAGAGCAAACCGGTTCAGGCCGACCCAAAGTCAGGGACGAACAGTGTAGAGCTCAAGGTTGAGGTGGCATCTGTTGAACCTCTGTCCTGCCTTGGGTTTCATTTCCTCTGTGTCTTCTCCCAATCCAGACTGGACCATTGTGGGAAAGAGAGACTTAAGAGTGGTCTGAAGAAGTGTAAGTGATCAACTTGATGCGTCAGCACGTCACGCTCTGAAAAAAGCAGCAGTTAGTGGACTCAGTTGTGTTTCATGAGCTGGTTCCTGGTTCCTCCTCTCTCCCTTTAGATCACTGTGAGCTCAGCGTGGACACCAACACCGTCCACAGGTCAATCCAAGTGTCCAACAACTGGATTATGAGGAGAGTGGCCGAGGACCAACCATATCCAGCCCATCCAGAGAGGTTTGATGTCTGTCCACAGCTGCTGTGTAGCAACAGCCTAACTGGTCGCTGTTACTGGGAGGTGGAGTGGACAGGATGGGTTTGGATTTCTGTGGCATACAAAAAGATCTGGAGACATGGAAGCAGTCCCCAAGGCCAGTTTGGAGCGAATCAGCATTCTTGGAGCCTTGAGTGTTCTGACAGCGGTTACTCTGTCCTCCACAATAACATAAGTGTAGCCTTCCCCCCCTTATCATCCACTGGTCCTCGGAGAGTCGCCGTCTATGTGAACTACCCCGCTGGCACTGTGACCTTCTACAGAATCACCACCGACACCCTGGTCCACCTCTATACCTTCAAAACCACATTCATTGAACCGCTGTTCCCCGGCTTTGGCTTTGGTTTATGGTCTTGGTTCGTGCCCGGTTCCTCGGTGCATTTGTGTTCGAACGCAGGAGAAGCTCCCGTCTGAAGAAACACGAGGGTTGAGCTCACGGCCTGAATATGAGTTCTAGACCTGCTGGATGTTCATCATGAAGGTCCCGTCTGTCCAACCAACCTCATCTTTCCTATTGCTGATTCCACAGGTTGTCAGGAGAGAGCAACGTGATCCTAGCAAAACTGGCTGTTTTTCTACACCTTTGTCCTTTATTTTTAATTTTCCTGGTGAGATTAAACCTCTTTTTCCAAAGCGACTCAGCCAAGTTGGCCTCATCCTTCATGATCACCACGAGAACTCACAGATGTAAACAGTAATATAGATCCCAAGAGGAGACAGAGAGCTTAGAACGGAGAAGAGACAAAATTAACATCCAACATCAGAAAAGCAATGTCAATTCTCACTCAGATACATTTTTAAGGGTCTTGAATTGTCCAAGCGTGAACTATGGGGTGTTTAGAATGTTATTCCACAGCCAGCTAAATAATCATAGAGCTCTGGAAAGGCTGCCATCTAGTGGAGCAAATGTTGTAGGCACCATATAACACAACTGTGATCATCAGTATAAATCTGTATTCTAAAAAACAAGCATCTTCAGAGTCGCCCTTGACTTAAAAATAATCTCATGGTGAATCACAATACAAGAGGAAACAGCATCTGCATGTTGTCAAGAGGACATTTCTGATATTCCAATATTTATGTTTTTAACTGTCGTGCTGATCACGGCCATGCTGGGGGGGTGAAGGTCTAGAACAGCACCGGACTCGTGACTAAAGACGACACAAAAGCAGTCCGGGATTTTTGACCACAATTCCAATGAAGCAGGAATCAGAAATAAACTGGATCACAGTGGGATTGTGGAGCACGTCTGAGATGTTCAGCCATCGTAGCTCTGGTGCAGTAAAGATGAAGTATTCTACATATACGGCTGAATATATAGTTAGAACTAAATGCATCAGTGAGGCCTTCCTTCCTCTCACAGCATCATTAACAGCTTCACAGGCTGAAACAGGCCATTGATATTTAGACTATTGATCAACGGCTGCTCCTGTTAGGAGAATCAATAGAAAAATCAGGTCGTCAACGCTGTGCCGCTCCGCCCCCACGGCGAGGGCGTCCACGGTCGGCGGCCTCCACCCGTCTCAACGCTGTCCACGGTGTGAGTGTGTGTGTGTGTTAGTGTGTGTGCTGTATGAGTGGTGTGTGTGTCTGTGTGTGTGTGTGTTAGTGTGTGTGCTGTATGAGTGGTGTGTGTGTCTGTGTGTGTGTGTGTGAGTGTGTGTGCTGTATGAGTGGTGTGTGTGTGTGTGTGTTTGTGTGTGTGGGTGAGTGCGTGTGTGTGTGTTAGTGTGTGTGCTGTATGAGTGGTGTGTGTGTGTGTGTGTTAGTGTGTGTGCTGTATGAGTGGTGTATGAGTGGTGTGTGTGTGTGTGTGTGTGTGTGTGTGTGCTGTATGAGTGGTGTGTGTGTGTGTGTGTTAGTGTGTGTGCTGTATGAGTGGTGTATGAGTGGTGTGTGTGTGTGTGTGTTAGTGTGTGTGCTGTATGAGTGGTGTATGAGTGGTGTGTGTGTGTGTGTGTTAGTGTGTGTGCTGTATGAGTGGTGTATGAGTGGTGTGTGTGTGTGTGTGTGTGTGTGTGTGTGTGGGTGTTTGTGTGTGTGTATGAGTGGTGTGTGTGTGTGTGTGTGTGTGTGTGTGTGGTGTGTGTGTGTGTGTGTGAGTGTATGAGTGGTGTGTGTGTGTGTGTGTGTGTTTGTGTGTGTGTGTGTGCTGTATGAGTGGTGTGTGTTTGTGTGTGTGTGTGTGTGTGTGTGTTTGTGTGTGTGAGTGTGTGGTGTGTGTGTGTGGGTGTTTGTGTGTGTGTGTGTGTGTGGATGTTTGTGTGTGTGTGTGTGTGTGGGTGTTTGTGTGTGTGTGTGTGTGTGTGTGAGTGTGTGGTGTGTGTGTGTGTGTGTGTGCTGTCCATTCTAATATCAATATCAGATCGATGTTTTTGTTTGTTCCTGTTTGTCATCAACAATGCCGCCTTGTCTCCAGATTCCTCAGAACTACTTGAGTCGCCCTGATCACAACTGTTTCATGCAGCTTTGTTCTTTTCTTTGATTCTAGACAACGTGCTCGTGTTCTTTGATGATCTGTGCTACTGTATCAGAACCTGCTACTAATCACGACCCTGGAAAGATGCAGCTCGATGGCACATGCGCTGCCTTTGTTCCTAAAGTCTTTGATGTCTTCTGTCATATGTTTCTTTAGGCTGATTCTGAAACTTTGGCTTTTGTCCCCTTTCGTTGGTCCACGTTACTAATATGGGTATTATGGGCTGTCCCAGTCCCGGTCGTTGGCCTGTCAAATGTCACTTTGGAGCAGTTCCATCAGCCAACTAAACCAATTCAAGTTAGTTGCCATTTCAAAATAAAGAGTTCAGAGTTAAGGGGTCTCACATTTGGGAGGTGCGTTTGGGCCCCATGTGACTAAAGCAGCTTTGAGAGAGAAGGTTGATGTAGGTTCATCCAGAAAATGATCAAAACAGCTTTCTGTGATCTGCTCCCCCACAACTATCATTGGTCCTCTCTCTGTCTGATTTCCTGTCCTGTTACTGACAACCAACTTTGGACCATCGTTAATGACTCATTCAACCTTTAAACCATCTCCTGAACGATGGTGTTTGGGGACGGAGGCTCTAAATCAGGGTGCTCACACTTTTTCAGCATGCGAGCTACTTACAAAATGACCAAGTCAAAGTGATCTACCCACCACAAAAATGCAAAACAGTAATTATTTTCAAATGTATTGAGGATTATTTGTATGTACAGTTGATGTACTTTGCTTAATTGAATGAGCCAATATGGCAAAACACACATAATAATTAACTATTAACCTCTTTTTGTAATTACCTAAGTTCACTTTGCTGACGTGCACTGAACTGAACCAGCCAGGGAGGCACAGGGACCGTAGCTGCTGACAGCCTCACCCACACCTCCAGATGTTCATCAGTCACCGTGCAACGCTTTTTGGACTTCATCATCTTCATGTAGAAAGTAGATGTTTGCACTGGCCGATATGAAAGTGATCTGTTTTTGTCTTCTTACTTGGTCCCGCTCCCTCAGTCATTTTGATGACCATCAGCTTTAGCGGTGGCTTAAAATCAGAGGTAATTGGCTGAATAGTTTAGCGCTTCTGATTGGCTGCCCTGTATGTCAATCAAGTCACGGGACTGCTGATAGGCTGACGTCGTTCTGCTGCACTCAGCGCCGTTGTTTGCACGTGATTGGTCGCCTGATTGTCAACTTCAGTTGTCATCTCACTGGCTGCCCTGTACATCAATCACGTGACGGGTGAATGATCGGCTGATATTTTTAAATGTCACGCCGCGATCGACCGACTGGTAGATCCCGATCGACCGGTAGATCCCGATCGATGTAATGGGCACTCCTGCTCTAAAGAGAAGGTGTGTAGTTCACTCCTGAAATGTTCCTTCACTCACTTGATTGCAGGTCTACTGCCAGCAGGACGCTACAATGGCCCAAGAGATCCTGCTGAAGGTTCTGGAGAATTTAACTGAGGAAGAATTCAATAAATTCAAATTTTACCTGAAAGATTCTGGAATCATGGGAGGCTTCAACCCGATTAAAAACTACCAACTAGAGACCAGAGAGAGGACGGTCGTTGTGGATTTGATGGTGAAGGCTAACAAAGATCAAGGAGCCGTGGAAGTCACCAAGAAGATTTTAGAGAAGATACCTCGGAACGACATTCTGCAAAATCTTTCAGCTGTCAGTTCAGATCCAACAGGTCAGTGACGCTTGTTTCAGTTTCTGTTCTAAAGCCTTTAATGCAGGCGAGTTCAGGACCAACAGACTGGGGAACTCATTCATCCCCCGAGCCATCAGGCTGTTCAACTCCTCACAGGGGGGGAGGAGGGCCAACAGGAGAACTGGAACATTTTTATAGTTTTATATTTATATTTATATTCTATTTTTAATTTATTCTATTTTATTTCTTATTTTATTCAATATCAATATCAATCTTTATTTATATGGCACTTTTCATACGCTAGGTAGCACAAAGTGCCTCACAAAGGATAAAACAGCAAAGAGAACAACAGAATTAAGAAAAGGACAGACACACACATGCATACAACACACTTACACACACACCCACACACATAAACAAGCTGAGGCAAGCTGAGACATGGCTGGGCACCGAGACCTGAGGCGAAGGAGACGCCACTATTACATTTTTATTATCTTTAATAGGTTTGATGGGGTGTAATGGTGGTGGGTAATTTTGTACAGTGCTGTACGTTTCTTTGGAGATGCTAATTTCCCTGATGGACCCCCCCTAAAGGGATCAATAAAGTACTCTTGAATCTTGAATCTTGAGGTTAAAGGTTAAACTGTTTCTCTAGTTGGTTATCAGTGTTGCTGAGGTCAGTTTTGCTGCACAGCATCTATGCGTAGTGGAGAATAAGCAAGTGAATCCCTTCATTGACTTTAGCCAGGTGGTATAATCTTTATTATAGGAACAGGAACTACTCAGCTTCCCGCGCTCTTAACCAGAACATATAAGGAGCAACAACGTCACGTTCTACAGGTGACATAAACATTGTATGATGGTGGGTTTCTTCTTTGTACAGTCTCAATGGTTGTACCTGGCTGTGTGCTCTCAGTCTGTCCAGGTAAGGGCTCAGCACCATCATTTGGTATATATTGACATAATCCATTTTTATCCTTGTCATCAACATAAATTTCCCTTTTATCATTGACCTTGGGGTGCAGCTCCCAATCACTATACCTAATGTATGACTCACAATTCTGTGTTTCTTTTTTCCGTTCCAGTCTTGGTTGTGAACTTCACCAATCTGTGTTTCTGAACCTTTTCTTTCTCTGGATAATACACCAGGTACGCTGGGCTGTTTTTATCATAGCCCACAAAAATACCCTGCTCACACTTAGAGTCTAATTTCCCTTTGTCTAAGTGTTTGTAGGCATAGCATAGTGATCCAAATTTCCAAAGTTTGGTTCTTTTCCTGTAAATAGCTGGTATGGCATTTTCTTTGTTCGCCTACTGTAGCATCCAAGGTAGTTTTCTCTGTCAACTGGACTGGGTTTCTTCTCTTGAAGACGTTTCGCCTTCTATCCAGAAGGCTTCATCAGTTCTGAAATCGCTGGGGAGAGAGCTTGAGAATATATAGCCCCTGGACCATTTGCATGCTAATGATCTGGGTGGTCACCTGAGAGTCGTTAGCAGGGTCGTTGGTCGGGTCGTTGACCTAGTTTCTGTTGAGATGTCTCCCCTTTGTCTGCTGGGTCACATGGTGATGAGTCACTGGGTCTCTTGGAATGGTGTGAATGTTTGTTTTGCTGTTGGAAGGAGTGGAGGACTGCATTGTATGTGGGTGATAGGAAGTGCCTCAGGCCACCACCCCTGTTTAAGGATGGTTTCTCCAATTTAACATGGATAGCTTCCTTGACCCCCCTTTCGAACCAGCGGTCTTCTCTGGCCAGTATCCGTACTTGGCTGTCCTCGAAGGAGTGCCCACTCTCCTTTAAGTGTAAGTGGACTGCTGAATCCTGACCCGAAGAGGTGGCACGTCTGTGTTGTGCCATTCTTCTGTGTAGAGGTTGTTTGGTTTCCCCAATGTACAGTTCCTTGCATTTCTCCTGGCACTGTACAGCATAAACAACATTACTTTGTTTGGGTCTTGGTGTCTTGTCCTTTGGGTGTACTAACCTCTGTCTGAGGGTGTTGCTGGGTTTGAAATGAACCGGTATGTCGTGTTTCTGGAGGTCAGTTACTTTCTAACAGTAGGCACCTGCCCATTTCATAGAGGGTGCGTCAGCCTCTTTCTGCTGTACCATTACGATGGGGTGAATAGGGTGCAGACCTTTCATGTCTGATTCTATTCTTAATTAATAGTGTCTGGAAGTCTTTACTTGTGTATTCTGTGCCATTATCAGATCGAATACATCGGACCTCTCCATATGGAGCTACATCTGCCAAGAAACACTCCGTTGCTTGCACTGCATCACTTTTAGCTTTTAGAAAATATATCATCATGGTACCTGAATAATCATCTGTAAAAGATTGGGCATATCTGTAGCCCCCTATGCTAGGTGTTTGCATGGGACCTGCTAGATCAGTGTAAACTAACTCTAAGGGTTTCTTGTCCTTTGTACTAGGTTCTTTGTTTCTTGTCTGGGTGAATTTTCCCTTTGTGCACACTTCACATAATTGTGTCTGTCTGACTACACTTCCCTTTATCGCCATCCCTTTCACAAGACCTTATAACTTTTGTCGTCATCGTAATTACAATGACCTAGTATTTCATGCCAGGTTTGAGCATCATGACATGCTTTACATTGGTCGACATTGTCTTCTTTTGATGACAAGTAATACAAGTTACCACTCTGGTGGATGTCAAATCTGTTACCGTTCCTGGTGACCATTCGGCTGTCCCCCTTTTGGAAGGTGATTGTCGCTGCTCCATTTGTGGTCCTTGCCACAGAAAAGATGTCATGCGGGTATGTAGGGGTGTATAAATCCTCTCTTAGATGTGCTCTGTGCTGTTGTCCAGCGTTGTCAAGTAGGCAGATTGTCGCCGTTCCTCTTCTTTGTGCTATTCCTCTGAACTTTGTTCCGTCGACTAACTCCACTGAGTGTGAGTCAGGTTGGAAAGTGTCATTGAAGCTCTCAAACTTCCTAATGTCATTAACGATGTGGGATGTCGCACCCCCATCCACCATGATGCCCTTTATCTTCACACAGGCTGGTGGTCTTTCATCCTTTTAGTCTTGAGCCGTGAAGAAAAAGTCTTCTTTGTCATTGTCTTGTTCCTCTACGAACTTCCTGGCACCGTCTTGTCCCCCTTTTTCTTGCACAAGGATTGTTGGTGTGTGTTACTCTTACAGTAGCCACACCATACTTATCTATTGCACTTCCTTGCCTTGTGGCCTTTTATTCCACACCTGTAGCACTTTACATTGGCATCTTCGTCCTTTTTGTTGCTGGTGTATGCCTTGGGGGGTCCTTTTCCTTCTTTCACATGTGTCTTCATCACATTATCTGTAGACTCTGCCTTATTCATTTTCTCACTCTCTTCATAAACTCGTAGTCTTCTCTTAAAGTCAGCAAATGTAACATTCTCCTCGTTCTGTGTTACATGGACTGCGAGGGGTTTAAATGAATCAGGTAGTCCATTAAGTACCATGGCTACAATTCAGTCCATCACTCAAGACTTCACCTGCATCTTTCAAAGCCATTATTATATTTTCAGCTTTGATTATATAATCAGTTACATTCTCACCATCTTTCATTTGTAACTTGGTCAGTGATGTGTATAGAATAATAATCCTTGGTTTGCTTTTTTGGGAGTAATGTTCCCTCAATATTTTCAGGGCTTTCCCTCCATCATCAGCTGCTTCGTGTCTTATGATGGACAGGTTTTTATCGTCTATTAGCCTGATTAACTCAGCATAACGGTCAGCATTTTTCCTCCTGTCTTCAGCTTGCTCCTCATTTGTCCCGCCATATAACGTTGTCAAAAGGGTCTCTTTTAATTTTAAAATGTGCAGGTGACCCAAGAACCTCGTTTCCCATTGGTCGTATTTTTCTTCTAAGCCATCAAAAACTAGTTGCGGAGCTGGGGTTGCGGTTCTGTTAGCCATTTCAGCGTAATATATCGGGAAAACTTCATTCGAGTTTTGACTCACTTATCTCCAAGTTGTCCACCGAAGCTCCGTGTTATTCCGTCTTGTTCACTTCTTCCGACAGTTCCGAATGCTATCCTTGTGTCCAACATAGCCTGGGCCCATAAACTGTCAAGGTGGTCAGTTTTGCTGTGTTGGATCGCAGTACCTCTCGTGTGTCACTGCCAATCCGCCTGTTCTTTAAATGAAGACTTCAAGTAAACAAATGTCAATTTCAAAATGTATTTAGCAAATAGAACCAATTCAAGATACAAATATTACAGAGCTCTGGGCCAGTTCATAACCCTAGCAACAACAAAGTCAATTGTCAGGGCATGAGGTCTGACGACCTAACTATCCCTTGGCCCAGTTTATATAGAAAGACATATGTAATTATTGATGCTAATTCAGTCCAATCCAGTCCTTCTTCTTGGGTGACTTCATCTTCTTCTTCCTGCCTCATTTGGTGTTGGTGCAGTCCTTCTTCTCCATTATCTTCCCAGATGGCCAGGTCAGAGGTCTTATTCCTGTCTAGGAACTTATCAATCACCAGTAAATTATGCTGTCATGTTTTACGATGAGGGTCTACCATTTCCTGTCTGCCTGGCTCCAACTGTCTAAGCAGTATTCATGTCAAAGAAGGGTCAACTGACTTGCTTATGTGTATTCCTACTAAAGATTATATAGTATTCCTAACTTCTAAACTAACTGTAACATAAACAAAACATATAGTATAACACATGCTAATAAGATAAAAGATGCTAACAAGATAAACTAATTCTCTTCAGCTGCACAGCATCTATGCGTAGTGGAGCATAAGCAAGCGAATCCCTTCATTGACTTTAGCCAGGTGGTATAATCTTTATTATAGGAACAGGAACTACTCAGCTTCCCGCGCTCTTAACCGGAACATACAAGGAGCAACGTCGTCACATCCTACAGGTGACATAAACATTGTATGATGCAACAAAATAAAGGTACCGTAATCAATAGGGTAAGGGCGTTATCAAATAATAACACTTAACATTGAGAATAAAGTGTTGAACGGAGAACAGAAAGCTCAAAACACGTCGGGTAAAACATCCAGAGTTGTTTAATGATGATATTCATAAAGCACTTTAAAAGCAATCATTACAATTATAAAGTAGCTCAGATAAAAATAGGTACAAATGAACACGGGAAAAAAAAACAACACAAACAATAAAAGCAGGATCAAAGTCTCATAGCCGGACCAAGGTGCATTTTGAGATGGCTTTTAAAGATGTGGAGTAAAGGAGGCTGTCTAACGTCCGATGGCAGATGGCTTCATGATTTAGGAGCAGCACTCCAGGTGGTTCTGCTGAGGTTCTGGTGCCTCCGGGAGCCGATCAGCCGACCTGAGGCTGAGAATATGGGAACGGGCAGGAGACTACAGACGGGCGGGGCACGTTAATGGTGCTTTACAGTAATCCAGCTGATAGAGGTGTAATAAAGGCATGGATAGAGGTGTTATAAAGGCATGGATGGAGGTGTAATAAAGGCATGGATAGAGGTGTAATAAAGGCATGGATAGAGGTGTTATAAAGGCATGGATATAGGTGTGATAAAGGCATGGATGGATGTGTAATAAAGGCATGGATAGAGGTGTAATAAAGGCATGGATAGAGGTGTTAGAAAGGCATGGATAGAGGTGTAATAAAGGCATGGATAGAGCCTCCAGTTGATCCAAAATGCTGCAGCCAGAGTTCTGACAGGTATTGACAAAAGAGATCACATTACTCCTGTACTGGTGTCGCTTCATTGGCTGCCCGTTAAATTTAGAATAACTTTTAAGACCCTTCTTCTGACCTACAAGGTCCTCAGAGGCCTAGCTCCATCCTACCTGGAGGAGCTAGTGACACCCTATCAGCCCAACAGACCGCTCCGCTCTCAGAATGCTGGTCTACTTGTGGTTCCCAGAGTTTCTAGGAGTAGAATGGGGGGCCGAGCATTTAGCTACCAGGCCCCCCTGCTTTGGAACCAGCTCCCTGTCCAGGTACGGGAGGCTGACTCCATCGCTACTTTTAAGATCAGACTCAAAACCTACCTCTTTGAAAAAGCTTACTGTTACTAATTCAGTAGTTCCAGCTACTATCATAGACAGACAAATTATCATACTTAGGGGGTCGTCTAATCGTTAGGTCACATCTTAGCTATGCTGTTATAGGCCAAGGCTGCCGGGGTCCGGAAACATGATCACCTGACAGGCCTCTGTCACTCCACTGGGTCATGGTTTCCTCTCCTTTCCTCTCCTCATCAAGCAGACTAGTTATGCTGATTCTTGTGTAGTTTTTCTGCTTCCCCCCCCCCCCTCTATTTATTTGCAGGTATCACTGCCATCGGAGCTGCATAATGACCGCCGGCCCCGTTGAAGTGATTGTGCATATTTTTTGTTTGTGTTTCTGTGCTCTGTGCCTCTCCTCTCCTCTCCTCTCCTTCTCCTTTTCCTCTCCCTCTCCTCTTCTTTCCTCTCCTCTTTCCCCTCCTCCTCCTTCTCCTCTCCTCTACCTCCCCTTCACTCTACCTCTCCTCTCCTCTACCCCTCTCCTCTCCTACCTATCCTATCCTCTACCTGTCCTCCCACCTCTCCTCTCTCTTTACCCAGCCGGCCATCAGCAGGAGGGTCCCCCTACATGAGCCTGGTCCTGCTCAAGGTTTCTTCCTGTTAAAGGGGAGTTTTTCCTTGCCACTGTTGCTTGTCTGGGGTCAGGCTCTGGGATTCTGGAAAGCGCCTTGAAACAATTTTGATTGTATAAGACGCTATATAAATAAAGATTGATTGATAAAGGTGTAATAAAGGCATGGATAGAGGTGTAATAAAGGCATGGATAGAGGTGTAATAAAGGCATGGATAGAGGTGTTAGAAAGGCATGGATAGAGGTGTTAGAAAGGCATGGATAGAGGTGTTAGAAAGGCATGGATAGAGGTGGTATAAAGGCATGGATGGAGGTGGTATAAAGGCATGGGTAGAAGTGTAATAAAGGCATGGATAGAGGTGTAATAAAGGCATGATAGAGGTGTAATAAAGGCATGATAGAGGTGTAATAAAGGCATGATAGAGGTGTGATAAATGCATGGACACAGGTGTGATAAAGGCATGGACAGAGGTGTAATAAAGGCATGGACAGAGGTGTAATAAAGGCATGGGTAGAGGTGTAATAAAGGCATGGATAGAGGTGTAATAAAGGCATGATAGAGGTGTAATAAAGGCATGATAGAGGTGTAATAAAGGCATGATAGAGGTGTAATAAAGGCATGATAGAGGTGTGATAAATGCATGGACACAGGTGTGATAAAGGCATGGACAGAGGTGTAATAAAGGCATGGACAGAGGTGTAATAAAGGCATGGGTAGAAGTGTAATAAAGGCATGATAGAGGTGTAATAAAGGCATGGACGGAGATGTAATAAAGGCATGGTTGGAGGTGTAATTAAGGCATGGATAGAGGTGTAAAAAAGGCATGGATAGAGGTGTTATAAAGGCAAGGATAGAGGTGTAATAAAGGCATGGATAGAGGTGTAATAAAGGCATGGATAGAGATGTAATAAAGGCATGGATAGAGGTGTTATAAAGATATGGATGGAGGTGTAATAAAGGCATGGATAGAGGTGTAATAAAGGCATGGATAGAGGTGTAATAAAGGCATGGATAGAGGTGTAATAAAGGCATGGATAGAGGTGTAATAAAGGCATGGATAGAGTGACCATCATAACCACTAACGTCATTAAAATGTCCTAAATTTAGAGTTAACTGTTACCAAGACACACAGGAAGTGGTCTGACTGAGGAGGCATGCTTAGGGTTAGGGTTAACCCATCCTTCCAGATGAAGCTGCACCGCCTTTTCTTGGAATGGAGGTTTGTCTCCTATCAAGTTCAGAACTCATGATCAACCCTTCGGACCTGCTGAGACCCGCCACCACTTTCATTGTTTTTCCTGATCTGGAATCAGTGAAACTTGATCCAGTCTGAAACTTTGAGCGTCAGATCTCAACAGCAGCATCAACAGCAAATTGCTGCAGCGTCAGTCTGAAAGAATTCCAGTCGTACCTGCTTTAAAAGCTCTTCTGAGTTCTTTACTTAAGTTTTTGGGATTGTTTTACTCCAGTGATGCTGTTCTTGTCTTTTTGAAATGTGAAGCCCAACTGGACCTGAGAAGAAGAGAAACTGTAAAACATCAGCTCAAAGCACTCTGGAATAAATATATAATATATTCATATCTGCTGAATATATCGACTAACACATGTGCATGTATATTTTGCTTTAAGGTCCCACATGTGAACACGTCCCCATCGGCTCTTATCAATCAAACCTTCAGTCAAACCTGAGGAGCAGGTTTATGTGTGTGCAGGAAGGCTGTGATGAGAAGGTAGACGAGCAACGACTGGACGACGTCTACACACAGCTGTACGTCACCACCGGTGGCGACATACACATCAATGCTCAGCACGAGGTCACTCAGATTGACATGGTTGGGAACCCTTCAGACACAGAACAACCCATTAGTCCCAGTGACCTGTTTACACCTCCAGCTGGGAAATATAAACCCATAAGAACTGTTCTGACCAACGGAAATGCAGGAATTGGCAAAACCTTTCTAATCCACAAGTTTGTGTTGGACTGGGCAGAACAACGAGCCAATCAAGACGTGCATCTCATATTGCCGTTCACCTTTCGCCACCTGAACCTGTTGAGGGGGAGACGCCTATCCTTGGCTGAACTCACTCATAAGTGCATCCAAGAGTCCAGGGCCATTCAAATAGAGGCTCTTAACAGCATCTTTACAGCTCTGCAGTCATCAGGAGACGCCAATTTTGACAATTGTAAATTCAAGCTTCTGTTTATCTTGGATGGGCTGGATGAGAGCCGACTAGAAATGGACACCAGAACCAATGAATTCCAGGAGGCGGATATAGATGTGAAGGCACCGTGCTCGGTGGAGGTCCTGCTCACAAACCTCATTAACAGAAGTCTTCTCCCCTCCGCTCGACTCTGGATAACCACGAGGCCCGCGGCAGCCAATCAGATCCATCCGGATTTTGTGGACATGAGGACAGAGGTGCGAGGGTTTACTGACGTGCAGAAGGAAGAGTACTTTAGGAGGAAGTTCAAGGAGGAGGAGCAGGCGTGCAGCATCATCTCTCACATCAAGGCATCTCGAAGCCTCCATATCATGTGTCACATCCCAATCTTCTGCTGGGTCACTGCAAAGGTTTTTGAGGATGTGTTGAAGATGCGAGAAGAGCTGCCCAAGACTCTCACAGCGATGTACATCTCCTTCCTGGTTGTTCAGTTCTCACCGAAAAACAAGAGAGGAGACGGGAAAGGTCCACAATGGAGTCCAGAGAGCTGTGAGATGATTCCAATTCTGGCAAAGCTGGCATTTAAACAACTGCAGAAAGGCAATGTGATCTTCTACGAGTCCGATCTAAGAGACTGTGGCATCACCGTCAGGTCGGCTGATGCCTACTCAGGAGTGTTCACGCAGATGTTCAGAAGGGAGCGAGGACTGTTCAAGGAGGAGGTGTTCTGCTTTGTCCATCTGAGTGTTCAGGAGTTTCTCGCTGCTCTTCATGTACATTTGACATTCACCAAGTCTGGCACCAACATACTGTCAGAAAAAACAACCTTATTACGTTATTTACGCTCTAAACTGTTCAACACCAAAATCAAACAGGCTGATTTTTACCAGTGTGCGGTGGACGAGGCCTTGCAAAATGAAAAAGGAGACCTGGACCTGTTCCTGCGGTTCCTTTTGGGTCTTTCTCTGCCGACCAATCAGGCTCTTCTACGAGGTCTAATTAACGGTGAAGGCAGCTCAGAGCCCAATCAGGAAATCATTGGCTATATCAAGAGGAAGATTGGAGAGAATCCGTCCTCAGAGAGAATCATCAACCTGTTCCACTGTCTGAACGAGCTGAACGATAGTTCACTGGTCCAGGAGGTTCAACAGAACCTCAGATCTGGAAGATTGAGAACAGAAAGTCTCTCCCCTGCTCAGTGGTCAGCTCTTGGCTTCATATTACTGTCCTCAGGACAAGACCTGGAGATGTTTGACCTGAAGAAATACTCTGCTTCAGAGTGGGTTCTTCTGAGGCTGCTGCCAGTGGTCACAGCCTGCAGAAAAGCCCTGTAAGTGTTCTGCAGGTGTCTGCAGGTGCCTGCAGGTGTTCAGCAGGTGTCTGCAGGTGTTCTGCAGGTGTCTGCAGGTGTTCTGCAGGTGTCTGCAGGTGTTCTGCAGGTGTCTGCAGGTGTTCTGCAAGTGTCTGCAGGTGTTCTGCAGGTGTCTGCAGGTGTCTGCAGGTGTTCTGCAGGTGTCTGCAGGTGTTCTGCAGGTGTCTGCAGGTGTCTGCAGGTGTCTGCAGGTGTTCTGCAGGTGTTCTGCAGGTGTCTGCAGGTGTCTGCAGGTGTCTGCAGGTGTCAGCAGGTGTCTGCAGGTGTCTGCAGGTGTCTGCAGGTGTCTGCAGGTGTCTACAGGTGTCTGCAGGTGTCTGCAGGTGTCTGCAGGTGTTCAGCAACACGCATCACATCTGGCAGCGTTTTAGGCAGTCGCAGTAGTTACTCCAAGAACTGATTTCATTCCGTATCATTGCAGCTTCCGTCCTCATAAAGGTCAACTAAAGAAATAAGCCTGCGTCCCTGATTGTGCAGGAGAGAACCAGAAGGATTTCCTGCTTTCTTCTTCTTTTCTTTTTTCAGGTTGAGTCACTGCAATCTGACGGAGAGGAGTTGTGAAGCTCTGTCCCCCGTCCTCAGCGCCTCCTCCTCTAGTCTGCTAGAGCTGGACCTGAGTGACAATGACCTGAGGGATTCAGGGCTGAACGAGCTCTCTGTTGGTCTGAAGAGTCCAAACTGCCGGCTGGAGATCCTCAGGTTAGTGCTCCTTATCAGCATCATCAGTTTTTCTAAATGGCAGCTTGAAATGTTGGTTATCTTCCAAAAAGAGGAAATATCTTTACCAAAAATGCCGACCAGCCGACCACTGTTCACTCCCACAGCTTTTAAAATGACTTAGTCTGGTTCTGGTTCCTGTGCTTCGCTCCCCAGTCAGGTCCAGGCCCCGACACACGACCCAGAACTTTGCATAAATGAGCTGTTAATTAGTGAGGAATGTGTGTGTGTGTGTGTGTGTGTGTGTGTGTGTGTGTGTGTGTGTCTGTGGTGTGTGTGTGTGTGTGTGGTGGATGTGCTTGCATGCAGGGTATCGGGCTGTCTCATCACAGCAGAAGGATGTTCTTCTCTGGCCTCAGCGTTGAGGTCCAACCCAACCCATCTAAAAGAACTGGACCTGAGCTTCAACCATCCTGGAGATGATGGAACGAAGCAGCTCTCTGCTGTTCTGGAGGATTCAGAGTTGAGCCTGGAGGTTCTCAGGTAGATGCAAACACCCTCCCTAAAATGAAGACCTGATACTATTTATTGATGAGCATGGAGACCTTCCAGACGTTCGGTGGTTCAAGCAGCACATTGTGAGATCTGAACCACCTCTGAGCAGAGAGATGTGATGCTTTCTGGACCTTCAGGGTACGAGAACCCACATAAGGGAGAATAAAAGGGTCACGTCAGAGATACAGAAAGATCAGGTGATGCCAGCACAACCATCTGGCTGCAGCCACTGCCTGTGAGGGAATCCTTAGAGAGAAATAGGCAAAGTTCTCCTCCATGACGTTGGCATATGGAGAGATGTCACAAATCCAGCTCTGAGGTTCACAAACCGAATCAAGAGCAAACCGGTTCAGGCCGACCCAAAGTCAGGGACGAACAGTGTAGAGCTCAAGGTTGAGGTGGCATCTGTTGAACCTCTGTCCTGCCTTGGATTTCATTTCCTCTGTGTCTTCTCCCAATCCAGACTGGACCATTGTGGGAAAGAGAGACTTAAGAGTGGTCTGAAGAAGTGTAAGTGATCAACTTGATGCGTCAGCACGTCACACTCTGAAAAAAGCAGCAGTTCGTGGACTCAGTTGTGTTTCATGAGCTGGTTCCTGGTTCCTCCTCTCTCCCTTTAGATCACTGTGAGCTCAGCGTGGACACCAACACCGTCCACAGGTCAATCCAAGTGTCCAACAACAGGGTGATGAGGAGAGTGGCCACGAACCAACCATATCCAGACCATCCAGAGAGGTTTGAGGTCTGTCCCCAGCTGCTGTGTAGCAACAGCCTAACTGGTCGCTGTTACTGGGAGGTGGAGTGGACAGGATGGGTTCACATTTCTGTAGCATACAAAAAGATCCAGAGACATGGAAGCAGTTTCCAATGCTGGTTTGGAAGGAATCAGCAGTCTTGGAGCCTTGACTGTTCTGACAGCGGTTACTCTGTCCTCCACGATGACAAAAGGTGTAGCCCTCCCCCCCTTCTCATCCATTGATCTTCGGAGAGTCGCCGTCTATGTGAACTACCCCGCTGGCACTGTGACCTTCTACAGAATCACCACCGACACCCTGGTCCCCCTCTATACCTTCAAAACCACATTCACTGAACCGCTGTTCCCTGGCTTTGGCTTTGGTTTATGGTCACGGTTCTCGCCCGTTTCCTCGGTGCATTTGTGTTCGACCGCAGGAGAAGCTTCCGTCTGAAGAAACACGAGGGTTGAGCTCATGGCCTGAATATGAATTCTAGACCTGCTGGATGTTCATCATGAAGGTCCCGTCTGTCCAACCAACCTCATCTTTCCTATTGCTGATTCCACAGGTTGTCAGGAGAGCAACGTGATCCTAGGAAAACTGGCTGTTTTTCTACACCTCTTTGTCCTTTATTTTTAATTTTCCTGGTGAGATTAAACCTCTTTTTCCAAAGCGACTCAGCCAAGTTGTCCTCATCCTTCATGATCACCACGAGAACTCACAGATGTAAACAGTAACATAGATCCCAAGAGGAGACAGAGAGCTTAGAACGGACAAGAGACAAAATTAACATCCAACATCAGAAAAGCAATGTCAATTCTCACTCAGATACATTTTTAAGGGTCTTGAATTGTCCAAGCGTGAACTATGGGGTGTTTAGAATGTTATTCCACAGCCAGCTAAATAATCATAGAGCTCTGGAAAGGCTGCCATCTAGTGGAGCAAATGTTGTAGGCACCATATAACACAACTGTGATCATCAGTATAAATCTGTATTCTAAAAAACAAGCATCTTCAGAGTCGCCCTCGACTTAAAAATAATCTCATGGTGAATCACAATACAAGAGGAAACAGCATCTGCATGTTGTCAAGAGGACATTTCTGATATTCCAATATTTCTGTTTTTAACTGTCGCGCTGATCACGGCCATGCTGGGGGGGGGGTTGAAGGTCTAGAACAGCACCGGACTCGTGACTAAAGACGACACAAAAGCAGTCCGGGATTTTTGACCACAATTCCAATGAAGCAGGAATCAGAAATAAACTGGATCACAGTGGGATTGTGGAGCACGTCTGAGATGTTCAGCCATCGTAGCTCTGGTGCAGTAAAGATGAAGTATTCTACATATACGGCTGAATATATAGTTAGAACTAAATGCATCAGTGAGGCCTTCCTTCCTCTCACAGCATCATTAACAGCTTCACAGGCTGAAACAGGCCATTGATATTTAGACTATTGATCAACGGCTGCTCCTGTTAGGAGAATCAATAGAAGAATCAGGTCGTACCCCCACAATAGAACATGGCTGCACGAGTGTGCACTGTAGCGCACGGCTGTGCCGCTCCGCCCCCATGGTGACGGCGTCCACGGTCTGCGGCCTCCACCCGTCTCAACGCTGTGCCGCTCCGCCCCCATGGTGAGGGCACGCCGTCCCATCTAGAGCGGAGCGTGAACATCTGTGATGGGTTAGGGTTAGGGTTAGGGTTAGGAGGACACCACTGTGTCCTCCACAGCCTTGACGGGGCTGAAGAACAGGTGACCCGACAGCATGGATCCGCTACACCTGCCTCAGGTAACCGTCTTGGTGGCGTCGCTCTAGAACGGAACCGTTTCATTCAGGGTGGCGCCAACGGCGATATGAAGCTGTTCAAACTGTCGACGGCAGAGCGGAGTGTGTTTGGGTCATGGTGGTGGAATTTTACTGCTGCTGAGTGTTTGAGTGGTGTGTGTGTGTGAGTGTGTGTGTGTGAGTTAGTGTGTAAATGTGAGTGGTGTGTGTGTGAGTGTGTGTGAGTGGTGTGTGTGTGAGTGTGAGTTAGTGTGTGAATGTGAGTGGTGTGTGTGTGTGTGAGTGTGTGTGTGTGTGTGTGTCTGTGTGTGTGTGTGTGTCTGTGTGTGTGTGTGTGAGTGTGTGTGTGTGTGTGTGTGTGTGTGTGAGTGTGTGTGTGTGTGTGTGTGTGGTGTGTGAGTGTGTGTGTGGTGTGTGTGTGTGTGTGTGTGTGTGTGAGTGTGTGTATGAGTGGTGTGTGTGTGTGTGAGTGTATGAGTGGTGTGTGTGAGTGTGTGTGTGTGTGTGTGGTGTGTGTGGTGTGTGTGAGTGTGTGAGTGTATGAGTGGTGTGTGTGTGAGTGTGAGTGTGTGTATGAGTGGTGTGTGTGTGTGAGAGTGTATGAGTGGTGTGTGTGTGTGTGAGTGTGTGTGGTGTGTGTGTTTGTGTGTGTGTGTGTGGTGTGTGTGGTGTGTGTGTGTGTGAGTGTGAGTGGTGTGTGTGTGAGTGTGAGTGGTGTGTGTGTGAGTGTGTGTGAGTGGTGTGTGTGTGAGTGTGAGTGGTGTGTTTGTGTGTGTGTGTGTGTGTGAGTGAGTGGTGTGTGTGTGTGTGAGTGTGTGTGGTGTGTGTGTGAGTGTGAGTGGTGTGTGTGTGAGTGAGTGTGAGTGTTGTGTGTGTGAGTGTGAGTTAGTGTGTGAATGTGAGTGGTGTGTGTGTGTGTGTGAGTGGTGTGTGTGTGTGTGTGTGTGTGTGTGTGAGTGGTGTGTGTGAGTGGTGTGTGTGTGTGTGAGTGGTGTGTGTGAGTGGTGTGTGTGTGTGTGTGTGTGAATGTGAGTGGTGTGTGAGTGTGTGAATGTGAGTGGTGTGTGTGTGTGTGTGTGTGAGTGGTGTGTGTGTCTGTGTGTGTGTGTGTGTGTGTGTGAGTGTGTGTGTGTGTGTGTGTGTGTTAGCTGTCCTCAGTCTGCGCTCCACTGTGGTGTTGATGGAAGCTGAGACGCAGGAGTCCGACCGGTGGGACGTCCCAGAGCTGCAGGACGCTGGTGTCCCCTGGTCAGGTATCACTTGTAACCTGCACAGGTGTTTTCAGGGATCCGACTACGGAATCGTAACAACGTGCATTTCCAGCATTTCCAAAACTTTCCAGGGTGACCCACAATTCTTCTTAATAAAGAAGAATTTATGCCCCAAAACAAAGGACGTAATCATCACTTTCTTTTACAGGAACTTTCCTCCCTTTCATACTCAATAGTTGTAATCTGAGAACAGAACCCCATAATAATCCAGCTGAAGGACCACCGTGAACCTATTAATAATCAGCTATTCCAGGACTATTCCTTAAATCTCAAGATCTGGAATTGTGCCCCTGTTTCACTGCTGACGCTAAATCTTTGATCCAGGAAAGAGAATTTAAAACCAGATGATCTTTCTTCTTCAACCTTTGCTGGTTCTGCTCAGCTTTGGACCCTCTGGGTAAAGTGTTGCGGGTGTCCCGCTCGGCGGGGAAGCTGCTCCTGCTGCTCGCCTTCCTCTACGTCTTCATCTGCTCCCTCGACGTCCTCACCTCTGCTTTCCAGCTCATCGGAGGTAACCGCGGTTCTCCCGAGCGTCTGGGGTCTCACGGGGACGCTCTGTAGGCCTGGACCATCCAGCGCAGGTGCTGCTGCCTCAGGAGGCTCCACCTGAACCACCTTTGGTTGAACACATCCAGGTAAAGCAGCAGGGAACATCTTCCAGGACAGCTGGGTCCTGTCCAACCCAGTGGCCGGACTGGTGATGGGCATCCTGGTCACGCTGCTGGTCCAGAGCTCGTCCACCTCCTCCTCCATCGTCGTCAGCATGGTCTCCTCTGGACGTGAGTATGACCCCCCCCACCCCCCCACACACACACAGGTGATGTCAGTGAGTAAGAATGTGCTCTGGCAGTACTGACGGTGGAGCTGGCCATCCCCGTCATCATGGGCACCACCATGGGCACCGCCGTCACCAACACGCTGAATGAACAACAAAACATTTGTATTTTTCCATCAAAGGAGGATATCAAGGTTTTAGTTTAGTTTTAGTTAAGAAAAGTTGTTAGTTGCTTTGGCCAGTTGAACTAACGGTTTATTGGCAGTGGTGCAGCAACACTTCATCTTTGTGGGTCTCCAATCAACCAACGTTCATGTTTTTAGACTGTTAACCCTGGGACTGGTTAACCCTGGGGCTGGTTAACCCTGGGACTGGTTAACCCTGGGGCTAGTTAACCCTGGGACTGGTTAACCCTGGGGCTGGTTAACCCTAGGACTGGTTAACCCTGGGGCTAGTTAACATTGGGGCTGGTTAACCCTGGGACTGGTTAACCCTGGGGCTGGTTAACCCTGGGTTGACACTGTTTAACACTGGTTCAACCCTGGGGCTAGTTAACCCCAGGACTAGTTAAACCGGGGGCTACTTAACCCTAGGACTGGTTAACCGCGGGACTAGTTAGCCCCGGTTAACCTTAGTACACAGAGTGATGCAATGTTAGCCAAGGAACCAATGAATTCTGCTTTATTAAACTTTCTTTCTTCCTCCCTCCCTCCCTCTCCCTTCCTCCCTCCTTCCCTTCCTCCCCCCTCTCTCTCCCTCCCTCCCTCCCTCCCTCTCCCTCCCTCTCTCCCTCTCTCCCTCCCTCCCTTCCTCTCCCTCTCTCCCTCCCTCCCTCCCTCTCTCCCTCCCTTCCTCTCCCTTCCTCCCTCCCTCCCTCCCTCTCTCCCTCCTTTCATGTCCCGTTACTGACAACCAACTTTGGACCATCGTAAATGACTCATTCAACCTTTAAACCATCTCCTGTACGATGGTGTTTGGTGACGGAGGCTCTGAAGAGAAGGTGCGAAGTTCACTCCTGAAATGTTCCTTCACTCACTTGATTGCAGGTCTACTGCCAGCAGGACGCTACAATGGCCCAAGAGATCCTACTGAATGTTCTGGATGATTTAACTGAGAAAGAATTCAGTAAATTCAAATTTTACCTGAAAGATCCTGGAGTCATGGGAGGCTTCAACCCGATTAAAAACTACCAACTAGAGACCAGAGAGAGGACGGTCGTTGTGGATTTGATGGTGAAGGCTTACAAAGATCAAGGAGCCCTGGAAGTCACCAAGAAGATTTTAGAGAAGATACCTCGGAACGACATTCTGCAAAATCTTTCAGCTGTCAGTTCAGATCCAGAAGGTCAGTTTCTGTTCTAAAGCCTTTAATACAGGAGAGGTTAAAGGTTAAACTGTTTCTCTAGTTCGTTATCAGTGTTGCTGAGAATAAAGTGCTGAACGGAGAACAGAAAGCTCAAAACACGTCGGGTAAAACATCTTTACACTAAAATGTTTCAGAGAATTCCAGAGTTGTTTAATGATGATATATTCATAAAGCACTTTAAAAACAATCATTACAATTATAAAGCAGCTCAGATAAAATAAGTATAAAAGAACACGGAAGAAAAACGACACAAACAATAAAAGCAGGATCAAAGTGCATTTTGAGATGGCTTTTAAAGATGTGGAGTAAAGGGGGCTGTCTAACGTCCGATGGCAGATGGCTTCATGATTTAGGAGCAGCACTCCAGGTGGTTCTGCTGAGATTCTGGTGCCTCCGGGAGCCGATCAGCCGCCCTGAGGCCCAAAATCACCAGATTGCTGCATCAGAGGACTTTACAGGCAGCACAGCTGTGACGTCCTCCGTCCTTAGGCCCTCAAACCAGGTCAGGAAAAACCTGGAGAAACCTGGAGGAGATCCACAGCTGAGGGATCCGTCTCCCTGGGACGGGCAGACGTGCAGCAGAGGCCACGTGCACAGAGCACATCAGCATTAACAGTAATATAGCAGGTCCAGGTGCATCTTCAGACGTCCTCATCAGAGATGTGGCCCACCTTCATCCTCCGGGTCCTGATGGAGCGAATCCAGGATCAGCAAGACCAGAGAAAACCAAGACCGGCAATATGTGCATTTATGTAGGAGAATATGGGAACGGGCAGGAGAGGACAGACGGGCCATGCTGTAATAAAGGCATGGATAGAGGTGTAATAAAGGCATGGATAGAGGTGTAATAAAGGCATGGATAGAGGTGTAATAAAGGCATGGATGGAGGTGTAATAAAGGCATGGACAGAGGTGTAATAAAGGCATGGACAGAGGTGTAATAAAGGCATGGACAGAGGTGTAATAAAGGCATGGATGGAGGTGTAATAAAGGCATGGATAGAGGTGTAATAAAGGCATGGATAGAGGTGTAATAAAGGCATGGATAGAGGTGTAATAAAGGCATGGATGGAGGTGTAATAAAGGCATGGATGGAGGTGTAATAAAGGCATGGATGGATAGAGGTGTAATAAAGGCATGGATAGAGGTGTAATAAAGGCATGGATAGAGGTGTAATAAAGGCATGGAAAGAGGTGTAATAAAGGCATGGATAGAGGTGTAATAAAGGCATGGATAGAGGTGTAATAAAGGCATGGATAGAGGTGTAATAAAGGCATGGATAGAGGTGTAATAAAGGCATGGATAGAGGTGTAATAAAGGCATGGATGGAGGTGTAATAAAGGCATGGATGGAGGTGTAATAAAGGCATGGATAGAGGTGTAATAAAGGCATGGATAGAGGGGTAATAAAGGCATGGATAGAGGTGTAATAAAGGCATGGATAGAGGTGTAATAAAGGCATGGATAGAGGGGTAATAAAGGCATGGATAGAGGTGTAATAAAGGCATGGATGGAGGTGTGATAAAGGCATGGACGGAGGTGTAATAAAGGCATGGATAGAGTGACCATCATAACCACTAACGTCATTAAAATGTCATAAATTTAGAGTTAACTGTTACCAAGACACACAGGAAGTGGTCTGACTGAGGAGGCATGCTTAGGGTTAGGGTTAACCCATCCTTCCAGATGAAGCTGCACCGCCTTTTCTTAGAATGGAGGTTTGTCTCCTATCAAGTTCAGAACTCATGATCAACCCTTCGGACCTGCTGAGACCCGCCACCACTTTCATTGTTTTTCCTGATCTGGAATCAGTGAAACTTGATCCAGTCTGAAATTTTGAGCGTCAGATCTCAACAGCAGCATCAACAGCAAATTGCTGCAGCGTCAGTCTGAAAGAATTCCAGTCGTACCTGCTTTAAAAGCTCTTCTGAGTTCTTTACTTAAGTTTTTGGGATTGTTTTACTCCAGTGATGCTGTTCTTGTCTTTTTGAAATGTGAAGCCCAACTGGACCTGAGAAGAAGATAAACTGTAAAACATCAGCTCAAAGCACTCTGGAATAAATATATAATATATTCATATCTGCTGAATATATCGACTAACATGTGCATGTATATTTTGCTTTTAGGTCCCACATGTGAACACGTCCCCATCGGCTCTCATCAATCAAACCTTCAGTCAAACCTGAGGAGCAAGTTTATGTGTGTGCAGGAAGGCTGTGATGAGAAGGCAGACGAGCAACGGCTGGACGACGTCTACACACAGCTGTACGTCACCACCGGTGGCGACATACACATCAATGCTCAGCACGAGGTCACTCAGATTGACATGGTTGGGAACCCTTCAGACACAGAACAACCCATTAGTCCCAGTGACCTGTTTACACCTCCAGCTGGGAAAGATAAACCCATAAGAACTGTTCTGACCAACGGAAATGCAGGAATTGGCAAAACCTTTCTAATCCGCAAGTTTGTGTTGGACTGGGCAGAACAACGAGCCAATCAAGACGTGCATCTCATATTGCCGTTCACCTTTCGCCAGCTGAACCTGTTGAGGGGGAGACGCCGATCCTTGGCTGAACTCGCTCATAAGTGCATCCAAGAGCCCAGGGCCATTCAAATAGAGGCTCTTAACAGCATCTTTACAGCTCTGCAGTCATCAGGAGATGCCAATTTTGACAATTGTAAATTCAAGCTTCTGTTTATCTTGGATGGGCTGGATGAGAGCCGACTAGAAATGGACACCAGAACCAATGAATTCCAGGAGGCGGATATAGATGTGAAGGCACCGTGCTCGGTGGAGGTCCTGCTCACAAACCTCATTAACAGAAGTCTTCTCCCCTCCGCTCGACTCTGGATAACCACGAGGCCCGCGGCAGCCAATCAGATCCATCCGGATTTTGTGGACATGAGGACAGAGGTGCGAGGGTTTACTGACGTGCAGAAGGAAGAGTACTTTAGGAGGAAGTTCAAGGAGGAGGAGCAGGCGTGCAGGATCATCTCTCACATCAAGGCATCTCGAAGCCTCCATATCATGTGTCACATCCCAATCTTCTGCTGGGTCACTGCAAAGGTTTTTGAGGATGTGTTGAAGATGCGAGAAGAGCTGCCCAAGACTCTCACAGCGATGTACATCTCCTTCCTGGTTGTTCAGTTCTCACCGAAAAAACAAGAGAGGAGACGGGAAAGGTCCACAATGGAGTCCAGAGAGCTGTGAGATGATTCCAATTCTGGCAAAGCTGGCATTTAAACAACTGCAGAAAGGCAATGTGATCTTCTACGAGTGCGATCTAAGAGACTGTGGCATCACCGTCAGGTCGGCTGATGCCTACTCAGGAGTGTTCACGCAGATGTTCAGAAGGGAGCAAGGACTGTTCAAGGAGGAGGTGTTCTGCTTTGTCCATCTGAGTGTTCAGGAGTTTCTCGCTGCTCTTCATGCACATTTGACATTCACCAAGTCTGGCACCAACATACTGTCAGAAACACCAACCTCATTACGTTATTTACTCTCTAAACTGCCCAACTCCAAAATCAAACAGGCTGATTTTTACCAGTGTGCGGTGGACGAGGCCTTGCAAAATGAAAAAGGACACCTGGACCTGTTCCTGCGGTTCCTTTTGGGTCTTTCTCTGCCGACCAATCAGGCTCTTCTACGAGGTCTAATTAACGGTGAAGGCAGCTCAGAGCCCAATCAGGAAATCATTGGCTACATCAAGGAGAAGATTGGAGAGAATCTGTCCTCAGAGAGAATCATCAACCTGTTCCACTGTCTGAACGAGCTGAACGATAGTTCACTGGTCCAGGAGGTTCAACAGAACCTCAGATCCAGAAGATTGACAACAGAAAGTCTCTCCTCTGCTCAGTGGTCAGCTCTTGGCTTCATATTACTGTCCTCAGGACAAGACCTGGAGATGTTTGACCTGAAGAAATACTCTGCTTCAGAGTGGGTTCTTCTGAGGCTGCTGCCAGTGGTCACAGCCTGCAGAAAAGCCCTGTAAGTGTTCTGCAGGTGTCTGCAGGTGTTCTGCAGGTGTCTGCAGGTGTCTGCAGGTGTCTGCAGGTGTCTGCAGGTGTCTGTAGGTGTCTGCAGGTGTTCTGCAGGTTTTCTGCAGGTGTTCTGCATGTGTCTGCAGGTGTTCTGCAGGTGTTCTGCAGGTGTCTGCAGGTGTTCTGCAGGTGTTCTGCAGGTGTCTGCAGGTGTTCTGCATGTGTCTGCAGGTGTTCTGCAGGTGTTCCGCAGGTGTCTGCAGGTGTCTGCAGGTGTCTGCAGGTGTTCTGCAGGTGTTCTGCAGGTGTCTGCAGGTGTCTGCAGGTGTCTGCAGGTGTCTGCAGGTGTCTGCAGGTGTTCTGCAGGTGTTCTGCAGGTGTTCTGCAGGTGCAGGTGTTCCGCATGTGTCTGCAGGTGTCTGCAGGTGTCTGCAGGTGTTCTGCAGGTGTTCTGCAGGTGTCTGCAGGTGTCTGCAGGTATCTGCAGGTGTTCTGCAGGTGTCTGCAGGTGTCTGTAGGTGTCTACGGGTGTTCTGCAGGTGTCTACAGGTGTCTGCAGGTGTCTGCATGTGTCTGCAGGTGTTCTGCAGGTGTTCTGCAGGTGTCTGCAGGTGTCTGCAGGTGTCTGCAGGTGTTCTGCAGGTGTTCTGCAGGTGTCTGCAGGTGTTCTGCAGGTGTCTGCAGGTGTCTGCAGGTGTTCTGCAGGTGTTCTGCAGGTGTCTGCAGGTGTCTGCAGGTATCTGCAGGTGTTCTGCATGTGTCTGCAGGTGTCTGCAGGTGTCTGCATGTGTCTGCAGGTGTTCTGCAGGTGTTCTGCAGGTGTCTGCAGGTGTCTGCGGTGTTCTGCAGGTGTCTGCAGGTGTCTGCAGGTGTTCTGCAGGTGTCTGCAGGTGTCTGCAGGTGGTCTGCAGGTGTTCTGCAGGTGTTCTGCAGGTGTCTGCAGGTGTTCTGCAGGTGTCTGCAGGTGTCTGCAGGTGTCTGCAGGTGTTCTGCAGGTGTCTGCATGTGTCTGCAGGTGTTCTGCAGGTGTTCTGCAGGTGTCTGCAGGTGTCTGCAGGTGTTCTGCAGGTGTCTGCAGGTGTCTGCAGGTGTCTGCAGGTGTCTGCATGTGTCTGCAGGTGTTCTGCATGTGTCTGCAGGTGTTCTGCAGGTGTTCTGCAGGTGTCTGCAGGTGTCTGCAGGTGTCTGCAGGTGTTCTGCAGGTGTTCTGCAGGTGTCTGCAGGTGTTCCGCATGTGTCTGCAGGTGTCTGCAGGTGTCTGCAGGTGTTCTGCAGGTGTTCTGCAGGTGTCTGCAGGTGTCTGCAGGTATCTGCAGGTGTTCTGCAGGTGTCTGCAGGTGTCTGTAGGTGTCTGCGGGTGTTCTGCAGGTGTCTACAGGTGTCTGCAGGTGTCTGCATGTGTCTGCAGGTGTTCTGCATGTGTCTGCAGGTGTTCTGCAGGTGTTCTGCAGGTGTCTGCAGGTGTCTGCAGGTGTTCTGCAGGTGTCTGCAGGTGTCTGCATGTGTCTGTAGGTGTCTGCGGGTCTTCTGCAGGTGTCTACAGGTGTCTGCAGGTGTCTGCAGGTGTCTGCAGGTGTTCTGCAGGTGTTCTGCAGGTGTTCTGCAGGTGTCTGCAGGTGTCTGCAGGTGTTCAGCAGGTGTCTGCAGGTGTCTACAGGTGTCTGCAGGTGTCTGCAGGTGTCTGCAGGTGTTCTGCAGGTGTTCTGCAGGTGTTCTGCAGGTGTCTACAGGTGTTCAGCAACACGCATCACATCTGGCAGCGTTTTAGGCAGTCGCAGTAGTTACTCCAAGAACTGATTTCATTCCGTATCATTGCAGCTTCCGTCCTCATAAAGGTCAACTAAAGAAATAAGCCTGCGTCCCTGATTGTGCAGGAGAGAACCAGAAGGATTTCCTGCTTTCTTCTTCTTTTCTTTTTTCAGGTTGAGTCACTGCAATCTGAGGGAGAGGAGTTGTGAAGCTCTGTCCCCCGTCCTCAGCGCCTCCTCCTCTAGTCTGCTAGAGCTGGACCTGAGTGACAATGACCTGAGGGATTCAGGGCTGAACAAGCTCTCTGTTGGTCTGAAGAGTCCAAACTGCCGGCTGGAGATCCTCAGGTTAGTGCTCCTTATCAGCATCATCAGTTTTTCTAAATGGCAGCTTGAAATGTTGGTTATCTTCCAAAAAGAGGAAATATCTTTACCAAAAATGCCGACCAGCCGACCACTGTTCACTCCCACAGCTTTTAAAATGACTTAGTCTGGTTCTGGTTCCTGTGCTTCGCTCCCCAGTCAGGTCCAGGCCCCGACACACGACCCAGAACTTTGCATAAATGAGCTGTTAATTAGTGAGCAATGTGTGTGTGTGTTTGTGTGTGTGCGTGTGTGTGTATGTATGTGTGTGTGTGAGTGTGTGTGTGTGTGTGTGCGTGCGTGTGTGTGTGTGTGTGTATGTGTGTGTGTGTGTGTGTGCGTGTGTGTGTATGTGTGTATGTATGTGTGTGTGTGTGTGTGTGTGTATGTGTGTGTCTGTGTGCGTGTGTGTGTGTGTGTGGTGTGTGTGTGTGAGTGTGAGTGTGAGTGTGTGTGTGTGTGTGTGAGTGTGTGTGTGTGTGGTGGATGTGTGTGTGGTGGTTGTGTGTGTGTGCGTGTGTGTGTGTGTGGTGTGTGTGTGTGTGTGTGTGTGTGTGTGTGTGTGTGGTGGATGTGTGTGTGTGTGTGTGTGTGTGTGTGTGTGTGTGTGGTGGATGTGTGTGTGTGTGTGTGTGTGTGTGTGTGTGTGTGTGGTGGATGTGCTTGCATGCAGGTTATCGGGCTGTCTCATCACAGCAGAAGGATGTTCTTCTCTGGCCTCAGCGTTGAGGTCCAACCCAACCCATCTAAAAGAACTGGACCTGAGCTTCAACCATCCTGGAGATGATGGAACGAAGCAGCTCTCTGCTGTTCTGGAGGATCCAGAGTTGAGCCTGGAGGTTCTCAGGTAGATGCAAACACCCTCCCTAAAATGAAGACCTGATACTATTTATTGATGAGCATGGAGACCTTCCAGACGTTCGGTGGTTCAAGCAGCACATTGTGAGATCTGAACCACCTCTGAGCAGAGAGATGTGATGCTTTCTGGACCTTCAGGGTACGAGAACCCACATAAGGGAGAATAAAAGGGTCACGTCAGAGATACAAAAGATCAGGTGATGCCAGCACAACCATCTGGGCTGCAGCCACTGCCTGTGAGGGAATCCTTAGAGAGAAATAGGCAAAGTTCTCCTCCATGACGTTGGCATATGGAGAGATGTCACAAATCCAGCTCTGAGGTTCACAAACCGAATCAAGAGCAAACCGGTTCAGGCCGACCCAAAGTCAGGGACGAACAGTGTAGAGCTCAAGGTTGAGGTGGCATCTGTTGAACCTCTGTCCTGCCTTGGATTTCATTTCCTCTGTGTCTTCTCCCAATCCAGACTGGACCATTGTGGGAAAGAGAGACTTAAGAGTGGTGTGAAGAAGTGTAAGTGATCAACTTGATGCGTCAGCACGTCACGCTCTGAAAAAAGCAGCAGTTAGTGGACTCAGTTGTGTTTCATGAGCTGGTTCCTGGTTCCTCCTCTCTCCCTTTAGATCACTGTGAGCTCAGCGTGGACACCAACACCGTCCACAGGTCAATCCAAGTGTCCAACAACAGGGTGATGAGGGCAGTGGCCGAGGACCAACCATATCCAGCCCATCCAGAGAGGTTTGAGGACTGTATCCAGCTGCTGTGTAGCAACAGCCTAACTGGTCGCTGTTACTGGGAGGTGGAGTGGACAGGACGGGTTTACATTTCTGTAGCATACAAAAAGATCCGGAGACATGGAATCAGTCCCCAAAGCCTGTTTGGAAGGAATCAGCAGTCTTGGAGCCTTGAGTGTTCTGACTTAGGTTACTTTGTCCTCCACAATGACAAAAGGGTAGCCCTCCTCACCTTCTCATCCACTGATCCTCGGAGAGTCGCCGTCTATGTGAACTACCCCGCTGGCACTGTGACCTTCTACAGAATCACCACCGACACCCTGGTCCACCTCTATACCTTCAAAACCACATTCACTGAACCGCTGTTCCCCGGCTTTGGCTTTGGTTTATGGTCTTGGTTCGTGCCCGGGTCCTCGGTGCATTTGTGTTCGACCGCAGGAGAAGCTTCCGTCTGAAGAAACACGAGGGTTGAGCTCACGGCCTGAATATGAGTTCTAGACCTGCTGGATGTTCATCATGAAGGTCCCGTCTGTCCAACCAACCTCATCTTTCCTATTGCTGATTCCACAGGTTGTCAGGAGAGAGCAACGTGATCCTAGCAAAACTGGCTGTTTTTCTACACCTTTGTCCTTTATTTTTAATTTTCCTGGTGAGATTAAACCTCTTTTTCCAAAGCGACTCAGCCAAGTTGGCCTCATCCTTCATGATCACCACGAGAACTCACAGATGTAAACAGTAACATAGATCCCAAGAGGAGACCGAGAGCTTAGAACGGAGAAGAGACAAAATTAACATCCAACATCAGAAAAGCAATGTCAATTCTCACTCAGATACATTTTTAAGGGTCTTGAATTGTCCAAGCGTGAACTATGGGGTGTTTAGAATGTTATTCCACAGCCAGCTAAATAATCATAGAGCTCTGGAAAGGCTGCCATCTAGTGGAGCAAATGTTGTAGGCACCATATAACACAACTGTGATCATCAGTATAAATCTGTATTCTAAAAAACAGCATCTTCAGAGTCGCCCTCGACTTAAAAATAATCTCATGGTGAATCACAATACAAGAGGAAACAGCATCTGCATGTTGTCAAGAGGACATTTCTGATATTCCAATATTTATGTTTTTAACTGTGTGCTGATCACGGCCATGCTGGGGGGGGGGTGAAGGTCTAGAACAGCACCGGACTCGTGACTAAAGACGACACAAAAGCAGTCCGGGATTTTTGACCACAATTCCAATGAAGCAGGAATCAGAAATAAACTGGATCACAGTGGGATTGTGGAGCACGTCTGAGATGTTCAGCCATCGTAGCTCTGGTGCAGTAAAGATGAAGTATTCTACATATACGGCTGAATATATAGTTAGAACTAAATGCATCAGTGAGGCCTTCCTTCCTCTCACAGCATCATTAACAGCTTCACAGGCTGAAACAGGCCATTGATATTTAGACTATTGATCAACGGCTGCTCCTGTTAGGAGAATCAATAGAAGAATCAGGTCGTGCCCCCACAATAGAACATGGCTGCACGAGTGTGCACTGTAGCGCACGGCGCACTTCCTGCACCTCCCACCTCCATGATCTCACTGTCAGGGGATCAACCTTTGCCAGAGGAGCCACTCTGTGCCGCTCCGCCCCCACGGTGAGGGCGTCTACGGTCTGCGGCCTCCACCCGTCTCAACGCTGTGCCACTCCGCCCCCACGGCGAGGGCGTCCGCGGCCTGCGGCCTCCGCCCGTCTCAACGCTGTGCCGCTCCGCCCCCACGGCGAGGGCGTCCGCGGCCTGCGGCCTCCGCCCGTCTCAACGCTGTGCCGCTCCGCCCCCAAGGCGAGGGCGTCCGCGGCCTGCGGCCTCCGCCCGTCTCAACTCTGTGCCGCTCCGCCCCCATGGCGAGGGCGTCCGCGGTCTGCGGCCTCCGCCCGTCTCAACTCTGTGCCGCTCCGCCCCCATGGCGAGGGCGTCCGCGGTCTGCGGCCTTCGCCCATCTCAACACTGTGCCGCTCCGCCCCCATGGTGAGGGCAGGCCGTCCCGTCTAGAGCGGAGCGTGAACATCTGTGAGGGCTTTGAAGAGTTCCTGTGTGAGACACCTGGTGATGTGACCAGTGTCACCACTGTGTCCTCCACAGCCTTGATGGGGCTGAAGAACAGGTGACCCGACAGCATGGACCCGCTACACCTGCCTCAGGTAACCGTCTTGGTGGCGTCGCTCTAGAACGGAACCGTTTCATTCAGGGTGGCGCCGACGGCGATATGAAGCTGTTCAAACTGTCGACAGCAGAGCGGAGTGTGTTTGGGTCATGGTGGTGGAATTTTACTGCTGCTGAGTGTTTGAGTGGTGTGTGTGTGTGAGTGTGTGTGTGTGTGAGTGAGTGTGAGTGTGTGTGTGTGCGTGTGTGTGTGTGTGTGCGTGTGCTGTATGAGTGGTGTGTGTTTGTGTGTGTGTGTGCGTGTGCTGTCCATTCTAATATCAATATCAGATCGATGTTTTTGTTTGTTCCTGTTTGTCATCAACAATGCCGCCTTGTCTCCAGATCCCTCAGAACTACTTGAGTCGCCCTGATCACAACTGTTTCATGCAGCTTTGTTCTTTTCTTTGATTCTAGACAACGTGCTCGTGTTCTTTGATGATCTGTGCTACTGTATCAGAACCTGCTACTAATCACGACCCTGGAAAGATGCAGCTCGATGGCACATGCGCTGCCTTTGTTCCTAAAGTCTTTGATGTCTTCTGTCATATGTTTCTTTAGGCTGATTCTGAAACTTTGGCTTTTGTCCACTTTCGTTGGTCCACGTTACTAATATGGGTATTATGGGCTGTCCCAGTCCCGGTCGTTGGCCTGTCAAATGTCACTTTGGAGCAGTTCCATCAGCCAACTAAACCAATTCAAGTTAGTTGCCATTTCAAAATAAAGAGTTCAGAGTTAAGGGGTCTCACATTTGGGAGGTGCGTTTGGGCCCCATGTGACTAAAGCAGCTTTGAGAGAGAAGGTTGATGTAGGTTCATCCAGAAAATGATCAAAACAGCTTTCTGTGATCTGCTCCCCCACAACTATCATTGGTCCTCTCTCTGTCTGATTTCCTGTCCCGTTACTGACAACCAACTTTGGACCATCGTTAATGACTCATTCAACCTTTAAACCATCTCCTGAACGATGGTGTTTGGGGACGGAGGCTCTAAATCAGGGGGCTCACACTTTTTCAGCATGCGAGCTACTTACAAAATGACCAAGTCAAAGTGATCTACCCACCACAAAAATGCAAAACATTAATTATTTTCAAATGTATTGAGGATTATTTGTATGTACAGTTGATGTACTTTGCTTAACTGAATGAGCCAATATGGCAAAACACACATAATAATTAACTATTAACCTTTTTTTGTAATTACCTAAGTTTACTTTGCTGACGGGCACTGAACTGAACCAGCCAGGGAGGCACAGGGACCGTAGCTGCTGACAGCCTCACCCACACCTCCAGATGTTCATCAGTCACCGTGCAACGCTTTTTGGACTTCATCATCTTCATGTAGAAAGTAGATGTTTGCACTGGCCGATATGAAAGTGATCTGTTTTTGTCTTCTTACTTGGTCCCGCTCCCTCAGTCATTTTGATGACCATCAGCTTTAGCGGTGGCTTAAAATCAGAGGTAATTGGCTGAATAGTTTAGCGCTTCTGATTGGCTGCCCTGTATGTCAATCAAGTCACGGGACTGCTGATAGGCTGACGTCGTTCTGCTGCACTCAGCGCCGTTGTTTGCACGTGATTGGTCGCCTGATTGTCAACTTCAGTTGTCATCTCACTGGCTGCCCTGTACATCAATCACGTGACGGGTGAATGATCGGCTGATATTTTTAAATGTCACGCCGCGATCGACCGACCGGTAGATCCCGATCGACCGGTCGATCGGGATCGACGTAATAGGCACTCCTGCTCTATAGAGAAGACGTGAAGTTCACTCCTGAAATGTTCCTTCACTCACTTGATTGCAGGTCTACTGCCAGCAGGACGCTACAATGGCCCAAGAGATCCTGCTGAAGGTTCTGGAGAATTTAACTGAGGAAGAATTCAATAAATTCAAATTTTACCTGAAAGATCCTGGAATCATGGGAGGCTTCAACCCGATTAAAAACTACCAACTAGAGACCAGAGAGAGGACGGTCGTTGTGGATTTGATGGTGAAGGCTAACAAAGATCAAGGAGCCGTGGAAGTCACCAAGAAGATTTTAGAGAAGATACCTCGGAACGACATTCTGCAAAATCTTTCAGCTGTCAGTTCAGATCCAACAGGTCAGTGACGCTTGTTTCAGTTTCTGTTCTAAAGCCTTTAATGCAGGCGAGTTCAGGACCAACAGACTGGGGAACTCATTCATCCCCCGAGCCATCAGGCTGTTCAACTCCTCACAGGGGGGGAGGAGGGCCAACAGGAGAACTGGAACATTTTTATAGTTTTATATTTATATTCATATTCTATTTTTAATTTATTCTATTTTATTTCTTATTTTATTATATTTTTATTATCTTTAATAGGTTTGATGGGGTGTAATGGTGGTGGGTAATTTTGTACAGTGCTGTACGTTTCTTTGGAGATGCTAATTTCCCTGATGGACCCCCCCTAAAGGGATCAATAAAGTACTCTGAATCTTGAATCTTGAGGTCAAAGGTTAAACTGTTTCTCTAGTTGGTTATCAGTGTTGCTGAGTGTCAAGGTGGTCAGTTTTGCTGCACAGCATCTATGCGTAGTGGAGAATAAGCAAGTGAATCCCTTCATTGACTTTAGCCAGGTGGTATAATCTTTATTATAGGAACAGGAACTACTCAGCTTCCCGCGCTCTTAACCAGAACATATAAGGAGCAACAACGTCACATTCTACAGGTGACATAAACATTGTATGATGGTGGGTTTCTTCTTTGTACAGTCTCAATGGTTGTACCTGGCTGTGTGCTCTCAGTCTGTCCAGGTAAGGGCTCAGCACCATCATTTGGTATATATTGACATAATCCATTTTTGTCCTTGTCATCAACATAAATTTCCCTTTTATCATTGACCTTGGGGTGCAGCTCCCAATCACTATACCTAATGTATGACTCACAATTCTGTGTTTCTTTTTTCCGTTCCAGTCTTGGTTGTGAACTTCACCAATCTGTGTTTCTGAACCTTTTCTTTCTCTGGATAATACACCAGGTACGCTGGGCTGTTTTTATCATAGCCCACAAAAATACCCTGCTCACACTTAGAGTCTAATTTCCCTTTGTCTAAGTGTTTGTAGGCATAGCATAGTGATCCAAATTTTTGCATTTTAGCTATGTTTGGTTCTTTTCCTGTAAATAGCTCGTATGGCATTTTCTTTGTTCGCCTACTGTAGCATCTGTTTCTAACATAAGCAGCTGTCTGTACAGCATAGTTCCAAAGTGTATTTGGTCAGTTACTTTCTAACAGTAGGCACCTGCCCATTTCATATAGGGTGCGTCAGCCTCTTTCTGCTGTACCATTACGATGGGGTGAATAGGGTGCAGACCTTTCATGTCTGATTCTATTCTTAATTAATAGTGTCTGGAAGTCTTTACTTGTGTATTCTGTGCCATTATCAGATCGAATACATCGGACCTCTCCATATGGAGCTACATCTGCCAAGAAACACTCCGTTGCTTGCACTGCATCACTTTTAGCTTTTAGAAAATATATCATCATGGTACCTGAATAATCATCTGTAAAAGATTGGGCATATCTGTAGCCCCCTATGCTAGGTGTTTGCATGGGACCTGCTAGATCAGTGTAAACTAACTCTAAGGGTTTCTTATCCTTTGTTCTAGGTTCTTTGTTTCTTGTCTGGGTGAATTTTCCCTTTGTGCACACTTCACATAATTGTGTCTGTCTGACTACACTTCCCTTTATCGCCATCCCTTTCACAAGACCTTATAACTTTTGTCGTCATCGTAATTACAATGACCTAGTATTTCATGCCAGGTTTGAGCATCATGACATACTTTACATTGGTCGACATTGTCTTCTTTTGATGACAAGTAATACAAGTTACCACTCTGGTGGATGTCAAATCTGTTACCGTTCCTGGTGACCATTCGGCTGTCCCCCTTTTGGAAGGTGATTGTCGCTGCTCCATTTGTGGTCCTTGCCACAGAAAAGATGTCATGCGGGTATGTAGGGGTGTATAAATCCTCTCTTAGATGTGCTCTGTGCTGTTGTCCAGCGTTGTCAAGTAGGCAGATTGTCGCCGTTCCTCTTCTTTGTGCTATTCCTCTGAACTTTGTTCCGTCGACTAACTCCACTGAGTGTGAGTCAGGTTGGAAAGTGTCATTGAAGCTCTCAAACTTCGTGACCTCCTCCGTCCTCAGGCCCTCAAAGCAGGTCAGGAAAAACCTGGAGAAACCTGGAGGAGATCCACAGCTGAGGGATCCGTCTCCCTGGGACGGGCAGACGTGCAGCAGAGGCCACGTGCACAGAGCACATCAGCATTAACAGTAATATAGCAGGTCCAGGTGCATCTTCAGACGTCCTCATCAGAGATGTGGCCCACCTTCATCCTCCGGGTCCTGATGGAGCGAATCCAGGATCAGCAAGACCAGAGAAAACCAAGACCGGCAATATGTGCATTTATGTAGGAGAATATGGGAACGGGCAGGAGAGGACAGACGGGCCATGCTGTAATAAAGGCATGGATAGAGGTGTAAAAAAGGCATGGATAGAGGTGTAATAAAGGCATGGATAGAGGTGTGATAAAGGCATGGATAGAGGTGTGATAAAGGCATGGATAGAGGTGTGATGAAGGCATGGATAGAGGTGTGATGAAGGCATGGATAGAGGTGTGATAAGGGCATGGATAGAGGTGTAATAAAGGCATGGATAGAGGTGTAATAAAGGCATGGATAGAGGTGTGATGAAGGCATGGATAGAGGTGTAATAAAGGCATGGACAGAGGTGTAATAAAGGCATGGATAGAGGTGTAAGAAAGGCATGGATAGAGGTGTGATAAAGGCATGGATAGAGGTGTGATAAGGGCATGGATAGAGGTGTGATGAAGGCATGGATAGAGGTGTAATAAAGGCATGGACAGAGGTGTAATAAAGGCATGGACAGAGGTGTAATAAAGGCATGGACGGAGGTGTAATAAAGGCATGGACAGAGGTGTAATAAAGGCATGGACAGCGGTGTAATAAAGGCATGGACAGAGGTGTAATAAAGGCATGGACAGAGGTGTAATAAAGGCATGGACGGAGGTGTAATAAAGGCATGGACGGAGGTGTAATAAAGGCATGGACGGAGGTGTAATAAAGGCATGGACGGAGGTGTGATAAAGGCATGGACGGAGGTGTGATAAAGGCATGGACGGAGGTGTGATAAAGGCATGGATAGAGGTGTGATAAGGGCATGGATAGAGGTGTGATGAAGGCATGGACGGAGGTGTGATAAAGGCATGGACGGAGGTGTAATAAAGGCATGGATAGAGGTGTAATAAAGGCATGGATAGAGGTGTAATAAAGGCATGGATAGAGGTGTAATAAAGGCATGGATAGAGGTGTAATAAAGGCATGGATAGAGTGACCATCATAACGACTAACGTCATTAAAATGTCATAAATTTAGAGTTAACTGTTACCAAGACACACAGGAAGTGGTCTGACTGAGGAGGCATGCTTAGGGTTAGGGTTAACCCATCCTTCCAGATGAAGCTGCACCGCCTTTTCTTGGAATAGAGGTTTGTCTCCTATCAAGTTCAGAACTCATGATCAACCCTTCGGACCTGCTGAGACCCGCCACCACTTTCATTGTTTTTCCTGATCTGGAATCAGTGAAACTTGATCCAGTCTGAAACTTTGAGCGTCAGATCTCAACAGCAGCATCAACAGCAAATTGCTGCAGCGTCAGTCTGAAAGAATTCCAGTCGTACCTGCTTTAAAAGCTCTTCTGAGTTCTTTACTTAAGTTTTTGGGATTGTTTTACTCCAGTGATGCTGTTCTTGTCTTTTTGAAATGTGAAGCCCAACTGGACCTGAGAAGAAGATAAACTGTAAAACATCAGCTCAAAGCACTCTGGAATAAATATATAATATATTCATATCTGCTGGATATATCGACTAACACATGTGCATGTATATTTTGCTTTAAGGTCCCACATGTGAACACGTCCCCATCGACTCTCATCAATCAAACCTTCAGTCAAACCTGAGGAGCAAGTTTATGTGTGTGCAGGAAGGCTGTGATGAGAAGGTAGACGAGCAACGGCTGGACGACGTCTACACACAGCTGTACGTCACCACCGGTGGCGACATACACATCAATGCTCAGCACGAGGTCACTCAGATTGACATGGTTGGGAACCCTTCAGACACAGAACAACCCATTAGTCCCAGTGACCTGTTTACACCTCCAGCTGGGAAATATAAACCCATAAGAACTGTTCTGACCAACGGAAATGCAGGAATTGGCAAAACCTTTCTAATCCACAAGTTTGTGTTGGACTGGGCAGAACAACGAGCCAATCAAGACGTGCATCTCATATTGCCGTTCACCTTTCGCCACCTGAACCTGTTGAGGGGGAGACGCCTATCCTTGGCCGAACTCACTCATAAGTGCATCCAAGAGTCCAGGGCCATTCAAATAGAGGCTCTTAACAGCATCTTTACAGCTCTGCAGTCATCAGGAGACGCCAATTTTGACAATTGTAAATTCAAGCTTCTGTTTATCTTGGATGGGCTGGATGAGAGCCGACTAGAAATGGACACCAGAACCAATGAATTCCAGGAGGCGGATATAGATGTGAAGGCACCGTGCTCGGTGGAGGTCCTGCTCACAAACCTCATTAACAGAAGTCTTCTCCCCTCCGCTCGACTCTGGATAACCACGAGGCCCGCGGCAGCCAATCAGATCCATCCGGATTTTGTGGACATGAGGACAGAGGTGCGAGGGTTTACTGACGTGCAGAAGGAAGAGTACTTTAGGAGGAAGTTCAAGGAGGAGGAGCAGGCGTGCAGGATCATCTCTCACATCAAGGCATCTCGAAGCCTCCATATCATGTGTCACATCCCAATCTTCTGCTGGGTCACTGCAAAGGTTTTTGAGGATGTGTTGAAGATGCGAGAAGAGCTGCCCAAGACTCTCACAGCGATGTACATCTCCTTCCTGGTTGTTCAGTTCTCACCGAAAAACAAGAGAGGAGACGGGAAAGCTCCACAATGGAGTCCAGAGAGCTGTGAGATGATTCCAATTCTGGCAAAGCTGGCATTTGAACAACTGCAGAAAGGCAATGTGATCTTCTACGAGTCCGATCTAAGAGACTGTGGCATCACCGTCAGGTCGGCTGATGCCTACTCAGGAGTGTTCACGCAGATGTTCAGAAGGGAGCGAGGACTGTTCAAGGAGGAGGTGTTCTGCTTTGTCCATCTGAGTGTTCAGGAGTTTCTCGCTGCTCTTCATGTACATTTGACATTCACCAAGTCTGGCACCAACATACTGTCAAAAAAAACAACCTTATTACGTTATTTACGCTCTAAACTGTTCAACATCAAAATCAAACAGGCTGATTTTTACCAGTGTGCGGTGGACAAGGCCTTGCAAAGTGAAAAAGGACACCTGGACCTGTTCCTGCGGTTCCTTTTGGGTCTTTCTCTGCCGACCAATCAGGCTCTTCTACGAGGTCTAATTAACGGTGAAGGCAGCTCAGAGCCCAATCAGGAAATCATTGGCTACATCAAGAGGAAGATTGGAGAGAATCTGTCCTCAGAGAGAATCATCAACCTGTTCCACTGTCTGAACGAGCTGAACGATAGTTCACTGGTCCAGGAGGTTCAACAGAACCTCAGATCTGGAAGATTGACAACAGAAAGTCTCTCCCCTGCTCAGTGGTCAGCTCTTGGCTTCATATTACTGTCCTCAGGACAAGACCTGGAGATGTTTGACCTGAAGAAATACTCTGCTTCAGAGTGGGTTCTTCTGAGGCTGCTGCCAGTGGTCACAGCCTGCAGAAAAGCCCTGTAAGTGTTCTGCAGGTGTTCTGCAGGTGTCTGCAGGTGTCTGCAGGTGTTCTGCAGGTGTCTGCAGATGTTCTGCAGGTGTCTGCAGATGTTCTGCAGGTGTCTGCAGGTGTGTGCAGGTGTCTGCAGGTGTTCTGCAGGTGTCTGCAGGTGTTCTGCAGGTGTCTGCAGGTGTTCTGCAGGTGTCTGCAGGTGTTCTGCAGGTGTTCTGCAGGTGTTCTGCATGTGTCTGCAGGTGTCTGCAGGTGTTCTGCAGGTGTCTGCAGGTGTTCAGCAGGTGTCTGCAGGTGTCTGCAGGTGTCTGCAGGTGTTCTGCAGGTGTTCTGCAGGTGTTCTGCAGGTGTCTGCAGGTGTCTGCAGGTGTTCTGCAGGTGTTCAGCAACACGCATCACATCTGGCAGCGTTTTAGGCAGTCGCAGTAGTTACTCCAAGAACTGATTTCATTCCGTATCATTGCACCTTCCGTCCTCATAAAGGTCAACTAAAGAAATAAGCCTGCGTCCCTGATTGTGCAGGAGAGAACCAGAAGGATTTCCTGCTTTCTTCTTCTTTTCTTTTTTCAGGTTGAGTCACTGCAATCTGACAGAGTGGAGTTGTGAAGCTCTGTCCCCCGTCCTCAGCGCCTCCTCCTCTAGTCTGCTAGAGCTGGACCTGAGTGACAATGAGCTGAGGGATTCAGGGCTGAAAAAGCTCTCTGTTGGTCTGAAGAGTCCAAACTGCCGGCTGAAGATCCTCAGGTTAGTGCTCCTTATCAGCATCATCAGTTTTTCTAAATGGCAGCTTGAAATGTTGGTTATCTTCCAAAAAGAGGAAATATCTTTACCAAAAATGCCGACCAGCCGACCACTGTTCACTCCCACAGCTTTTAAAATGACTTAGTCTGGTTCTGGTTCCTGTGCTTCGCTCCCCAGTCAGGTCCAGGCCCCGACACACGACCCAGAACTTTGCTTAAATGAGCTGTTAATTAGTGAGGATTCTGGAGATGTTGGAACGAAGCAGCTCTCTGCTGTTCTGGAGGATCCAGAGTTGAGCCTGGAGGTTCTCGGGTAGATGCAAACACCCTCCCTAAAATGAAGACCTGATACTATTTACGGATGAGCATGGAGACCTTCCAGACGTTCGCTGGTTCAAGCAATCAGGAAATCATTGGCTACATCAAGGAGAAGATTGGAGAGAATCTGTCCTCAGAGAGAATCATCAACCTGTTCCACTGTCTGAACGAGCTGAACGATAGTTCACTGGTCCAGGAGGTTCAACAGAACCTCAGATCTGGAAGACTGACAACAGAAAGTCTCTCCTCTGCTCAGTGGTCAGCTCTTGGCTTCATATTACTGTCCTCAGGACAAGACCTGGAGATGTTTGACCTGAAGAAATACTCTGCTTCAGAGTGGGTTCTTCTGAGGCTGCTGCCAGTGGTCACAGCCTGCAGAAAAGCCCTGTAAGTGTTCTGCAGGTGTTCTGCAGGTGACTGCAGGTGTTCTGCAGGTGTCTGCAGGTGTTCTGCAGGTGTCTGCAGGTGTCTGCAGGTGTTCTGCAGGTGTCTGCAGGTGTTCTGCAGGTGTCTGCAGGTGTTCTGCAGGTGTCTGCAGGTATCTGCAGGTGTTCTGCATGTGCCTGCAGGTGTTCTGCAGATGTTCTGCAGTTGTTCTGCAGGTGTCTGCAAGTGTTTGCAGGTGTCTGCAGGTGTTCTGCAGGTATCTGCAGGTGTTCTGCAGGTGTCTGCAGGTGTTCTGCAGTTGTTCTGCATGTGACTGCAGGTGTTCTGCAGATGTTCTGCAGTTGTTCTGCAGGTGTCTGCAAGTGTTTGCAGGTGTCTGCAAGTGTTTGCAGGTGTCTGCAAGTGTCTGCAGGTGTTCTGCAGGTGTCCTGCAGAACATCTGCAGGTGTCTGCAGGTGTTCTGCAGGTGTCCTGCAGGTGTCTGCAGGTGTTCTGCAGGTGTCTGCAGGTGTTCTGCAGGTATCTGCAGGTGTTCTGCAGGTGTTCTGCAGATGTTCTGCAGGTGTTCTGCAGGTGTCTGCAGGTGTTCTGCAGGTATCTGCATGTGTTCTGCAGGTGTTCTGCAGATGTTCTGCAGGTGTTCTGCAGGTGTCTGCAGGTGTTCTGCAGTTGTTCTGCAGGTGTCTGCAGGTGTTCTGCAGTTGTTCTGCAGGTGTCTGCAGGTGTTCTGCAGGTGTTCTGCAGGTGTCTGCAGGTGTTCTGCAGGTGTCTGCAAGTGTTTGCAGGTGTTCTGCATGTGCCTGCAGGTGTTCTGCAGATGTTCTGCAGTTGTTCTGCAGGTGTTCTGCAGATGTTCTGCAGGTGTTCTACATGTGTCTGCAGGTGTTCTGCAGGTGTCTGCATGTGTCTGCATGTGTCTGCAGGTGTCTGCAGGTGTCTGCAGGTGTTCTGCAGGTGTCTGCAGGTGTTCTGCAGGTGTTCTGCAGGTGTCTGCAGGTGTCTGCAGGTGTCTGCAGGTGTTCTGTAGGTGTCTGCAGGTGTCTGCAGGTGTCTGCAGGTGTTCTGCAGGTGTTCTGCAGGTGTCTGCAGGTGTCTGCAGGTGTCTGCAGGTGTTCTGTAGGTGTCTGCAGGTGTCTGCAGGTGTTCTGTAGGTGTCTGCAGGTGTCTGCAGGTGTTCTGTAGGTGTCTGCAGGTGTCTGCAGGTGTCTGCAGGTGTCTGCAGGTGTCTGCAGGTGTTCTGTAGGTGTCTGCAGGTGTCTGCAGGTGTCTGCAGGTGTCTGCAGGTGTTCAGCAACACGCATCACATCTGGCAGCGTTTTAGGCAGTCGCAGTAGTTACTCCAAGAACTGATTTCATTCCGTATCATTGCAGCTTCCGTCCTCATAAAGGTCAACTAAAGAAATAAGCCTGCGTCCCTGATTGTGCAGGAGAGAACCAGAAGGATTTCCTGCTTTCTTCTTCTTTTCTTTTTTCAGGTTGAGTGACTGCAATCTGAGGGAGAGGAGTTGTGAAGCTCTGTCCCCCGTCCTCAGCGCCTCCTCCTCTAGTCTGCTAGAGCTGGACCTGAGTGACAATGACCTGAGGGATTCAGGGCTGAACAAGCTCTCTGTTGGTCTGAAGAGTCCAAACTGCCGGCTGGAGATCCTCAGGTTAGTGCTCCTTATCAGCATCATCAGTTTTTCTAAATGGCAGCTTGAAATGTTGGTTATCTTCCAAAAAGAGGAAATATCTTTACCAAAAATGCCGACCAGCCGACCACTGTTCACTCCCACAGCTTTTAAAATGACTTAGTCTGGTTCTGGTTCCTGTGCTTCGCTCCCCAGTCAGGTCCAGGCCCCGACACACGACCCAGAACTTTGCATAAATGAGCTGTTAATTAGTGAGGAATGTGTGTGTGTGTGTGTGTGTGTGTGTGCGTGTGTGTGGTGGGTGTGTGTGTGTGTGTGTGTGTGTGTGTGTGTGTGTGTATGTGTGCGTGTGTGTGTGTGTGTGTGTGGTGGATGTGTGTGTGTGTGTGTGTGTGTGTGTGTGTGTGTGGTGGATGTGCTTGCATGCAGGTTATCGGGCTGTCTCATCACAGCAGAAGGATGTTCTTCTCTGGCCTCAGCGTTGAGGTCCAACCCAACCCATCTAAAAGAACTGGACCTGAGCTTCAACCATCCTGGAGATGATGGAACGAAGCAGCTCTCTGCTGTTCTGGAGGATCCAGAGTTGAGCCTGGAGGTTCTCAGGTAGATGCAAACACCCTCCCTAAAATGAAGACCTGATACTATTTATTGATGACCATGGAGACCTTCCAGACGTTCGGTGGTTCAAGCAGCACATTGTGAGATCTGAACCACCTCTGAGCAGAGAGATGTGATGCTTTCTGGACCTTCAGGGTACGAGAACCCACATAAGGGAGAATAAAAGGGTCACGTCAGAGATACAAAAAGATCAGGTGATGCCAGCACAACCATCTGGCTGCAGCCACTGCCTGTGAGGGAATCCTTAGAGAGAAATAGGCAAAGTTCTCCTCCATGACGTTGGCATATGGAGAGATGTCACAAATCCAGCTCTGAGGTTCACAAACCGAATCAAGAGCAAACCGGTTCAGGCCGACCCAAAGTCAGGGACGAACAGTGTAGAGCTCAAGGTTGAGGTGGCATCTGTTGAACCTCTGTCCTGCCTTGGGTTTCATTTCCTCTGTGTCTTCTCCCAATCCAGACTGGACCATTGTGGGAAAGAGAGACTTAAGAGTGGTCTGAAGAAGTGTAAGTGATCAACTTGATGCGTCAGCACGTCACGCTCTGAAAAAAGCAGCAGTTAGTGGACTCAGTTGTGTTTCATGAGCTGGTTCCTGGTTCCTCCTCTCTCCCTTTAGATCACTGTGAGCTCAGCGTGGACACCAACACCGTCCACAGGTCAATCCAAGTGTCCAACAACTGGATTATGAGGAGAGTGGCCGAGGACCAACCATATCCAGCCCATCCAGAGAGGTTTGATGTCTGTCCACAGCTGCTGTGTAGCAACAGCCTAACTGGTCGCTGTTACTGGGAGGTGGAGTGGACAGGATGGGTTTGGATTTCTGTGGCATACAAAAAGATCTGGAGACATGGAAGCAGTCCCCAAGGCCAGTTTGGAGCGAATCAGCATTCTTGGAGCCTTGAGTGTTCTGACAGCGGTTACTCTGTCCTCCACAATAACAAAAGGGTAGACCTCCCCCCCTTATCATCCACTGGTCCTCGGAGAGTCGCCGTCTATGTGAACTACCCCGCTGGCACTGTGACCTTCTACAGAATCACCACCGACACCCTGGTCCACCTCTATACCTTCAAAACCACATTCATTGAACCGCTGTTCCCCGGCTTTGGCTTTGGTTTATGGTCTTGGTTCGTGCCCGGTTCCTCGGTGCATTTGTGTTCGAACGCAGGAGAAGCTCGCGTCTGAAGAAACACGAGGGTTGAGCTCACGGCCTGAATATGAGTTCTAGACCTGCTGGATGTTCATCATGAAGGTCCCGTCTGTCCAACCAACCTCATCTTTCCTATTGCTGATTCCACAGGTTGTCAGGAGAGAGCAACGTGATCCTAGCAAAACTGGCTGTTTTTCTACACCTTTGTCCTTTATTTTTAATTTTCCTGGTGAGATTAAACCTCTTTTTCCAAAGCGACTCAGCCAAGTTGGCCTCATCCTTCATGATCACCACGAGAACTCACAGATGTAAACAGTAACATAGATCCCAAGAGGAGACAGAGAGCTTAGAACGGACAAGAGACAAAATTAACATCCAACATCAGAAAAGCAATGTCAATTCTCACTCAGATACATTTTTAAGGGTCTTGAATTGTCCAAGCGTGAACTATGGGGTGTTTAGAATGTTATTCCACAGCCAGCTAAATAATCATAGAGCTCTGGAAAGGCTGCCATCTAGTGGAGCAAATGTTGTAGGCACCATATAACACAACTGTGATCATCAGTATAAATCTGTATTCTAAAAAACAAGCATCTTCAGAGTCGCCCTTGACTTAAAAATAATCTCATGGTGAATCACAATACAAGAGGAAACAGCATCTGCATGTTGTCAAGAGGACATTTCTGATATTCCAATATTTATGTTTTTAACTGTAGTGCTGATCACGGCCATGCTGGGGGGGTGAAGGTCTAGAACAGCACCGGACTCGTGACTAAAGACGACACAAAAGCAGTCCGGGATTTTTGACCACAATTCCAATGAAGCAGGAATCAGAAATAAACTGGATCACAGTGGGATTGTGGAGCACGTCTGAGATGTTCAGCCATCGTAGCTCTGGTGCAGTAAAGATGAAGTATTCTACATATACGGCTGAATATATAGTTAGAACTAAATGCATCAGTGAGGCCTTCCTTCCTCTCACAGCATCATTAACAGCTTCACAGGCTGAAACAGGCCATTGATATTTAGACTATTGATCAACGGCTGCTCCTGTTAGGAGAATCAATAGAAAAATCAGGTCGTCAACGCTGTGCCGCTCCGCCCCCACGGCGAGGGCGTCCGCGGTCGGCGGCCTCCACCCGTCTCAACGCTGTCCACGGTGTGAGTGTGTGTGTGTGTTAGTGTGTGTGCTGTATGAGTGGTGTGTGTGTGTGTGTGTGTGTGTGTGAGTGTGTGTGCTGTATGAGTGGTGTGTGTGTGTGTGTGTTTGTGTGTGTGGGTGAGTGCGTGTGTGTGTGTGTGTTAGTGTGTGTGCTGTATGAGTGGTGTGTGTGTGTGTGTGTTAGTGTGTGTGCTGTATGAGTGGTGTATGAGTGGTGTGTGTGTGTGTGTGTGTGTGTGTGTGTGTGCTGTATGAGTGGTGTGTGTGTGTGTGTGTTAGTGTGTGTGCTGTATGAGTGGTGTATGAGTGGTGTGTGTGTGTGTGTGTTAGTGTGTGTGCTGTATGAGTGGTGTATGAGTGGTGTGTGTGTGTGTGTGTTAGTGTGTGTGCTGTATGAGTGGTGTATGAGTGGTGTGTGTGTGTGTGTGTGTGTGTGTGTGTGGGTGTTTGTGTGTGTGTATGAGTGGTGTGTGTGTGTGTGTGTGTGTGTGTGGTGTGTGTGTGTGTGTGTGAGTGTATGAGTGGTGTGTGTGTGTGTGTGTGTGTTTGTGTGTGTGTGTGTGCTGTATGAGTGGTGTGTGTTTGTGTGTGTGTGTGTGTGTGTGTGTTTGTGTGTGTGAGTGTGTGGTGTGTGTGTGTGGGTGTTTGTGTGTGTGTGTGTGTGTGGATGTTTGTGTGTGTGTGTGTGTGTGGGTGTTTGTGTGTGTGTGTGTGTGTGTGTGAGTGTGTGGTGTGTGTGTGTGTGTGTGTGCGTGTGAGTGTGTGGTGTGTGTGTGTGTGTGTGTGGGTGTTTGTGTGTGTGTGTGTGTGTGTGTGAGTGTGTGGTGTGTGTGTGTGTGTGTGTGCTGTCCATTCTAATATCAATATCAGATCGATGTTTTTGTTTGTTCCTGTTTGTCATCAACAATGCCGCCTTGTCTCCAGATTCCTCAGAACTACTTGAGTCGCCCTGATCACAACTGTTTCATGCAGCTTTGTTCTTTTCTTTGATTCTAGACAACGTGCTCGTGTTCTTTGATGATCTGTGCTACTGTATCAGAACCTGCTACTAATCACGACCCTGGAAAGATGCAGCTCGATGGCACATGCGCTGCCTTTGTTCCTAAAGTCTTTGATGTCTTCTGTCATATGTTTCTTTAGGCTGATTCTGAAACTTTGGCTTTTGTCCCCTTTCGTTGGTCCACGTTACTAATATGGGTATTATGGGCTGTCCCAGTCCCGGTCGTTGGCCTGTCAAATGTCACTTTGGAGCAGTTCCATCAGCCAACTAAACCAATTCAAGTTAGTTGCCATTTCAAAATAAAGAGTTCAGAGTTAAGGGGTCTCACATTTGGGAGGTGCGTTTGGGCCCCATGTGACTAAAGCAGCTTTGAGAGAGAAGGTTGATGTAGGTTCATCCAGAAAATGATCAAAACAGCTTTCTGTGATCTGCTCCCCCACAACTATCGTTGCTCCTCTCTCTGTCTGATTTCCTGTCCCGTTACTGACAACCAACTTTGGACCATCGTTAATGACTCATTCAACCTTTAAACCATCTCCTGTACGATGGTGTTTGGGGACGGAGGCTCTAAATCAGGGTGCTCACACTTTTTCAGCATGCGAGCTACTTACAAAATGACCAAGTCAAAGTGATCTACCCACCACAAAAATGCAAAACAGTAATTATTTTCAAATGTATTGAGGATTATTTGTATGTACAGTTGATGTACTTTGCTTAATTGAATGAGCCAATATGGCAAAACACACATAATAATTAACTATTAACCTCTTTTTGTAATTACCTAAGTTCACTTTGCTGACGTGCACTGAACTGAACCAGCCAGGGAGGCACAGGGACCGTAGCTGCTGACAGCCTCACCCACACCTCCAGATGTTCATCAGTCACCGTGCAACGCTTTTTGGACTTCATCATCTTCATGTAGAAAGTAGATGTTTGCACTGGCCGATATGAAAGTGATCTGTTTTTGTCTTCTTACTTGGTCCCGCTCCCTCAGTCATTTTGATGACCATCAGCTTTAGCGGTGGCTTAAAATCAGAGGTAATTGGCTGAATAGTTTAGCGCTTCTGATTGGCTGCCCTGTATGTCAATCAAGTCACGGGACTGCTGATAGGCTGACGTCGTTCTGCTGCACTCAGCGCCGTTGTTTGCACGTGATTGGTCGCCTGATTGTCAACTTCAGTTGTCATCTCACTGGCTGCCCTGTACATCAATCACGTGACGGGTGAATGATCGGCTGATATTTTTAAATGTCACGCCGCGATCGACCGACTGGTAGATCCCGATCGACCGGTAGATCCCGATCGATGTAATGGGCACTCCTGCTCTAAAGAGAAGGTGTGTAGTTCACTCCTGAAATGTTCCTTCACTCACTTGATTGCAGGTCTACTGCCAGCAGGACGCTACAATGGCCCAAGAGATCCTGCTGAAGGTTCTGGAGAATTTAACTGAGGAAGAATTCAATAAATTCAAATTTTACCTGAAAGATTCTGGAATCATGGGAGGCTTCAACCCGATTAAAAACTACCAACTAGAGACCAGAGAGAGGACGGTCGTTGTGGATTTGATGGTGAAGGCTAACAAAGATCAAGGAGCCGTGGAAGTCACCAAGAAGATTTTAGAGAAGATACCTCGGAACGACATTCTGCAAAATCTTTCAGCTGTCAGTTCAGATCCAACAGGTCAGTGACGCTTGTTTCAGTTTCTGTTCTAAAGCCTTTAATGCAGGCGAGTTCAGGACCAACAGACTGGGGAACTCATTCATCCCCCGAGCCATCAGGCTGTTCAACTCCTCACAGGGGGGGAGGAGGGCCAACAGGAGAACTGGAACATTTTTATAGTTTTATATTTATATTTATATTCTATTTTTAATTTATTCTATTTTATTTCTTATTTTATTCAATATCAATATCAATCTTTATTTATATGGCACTTTTCATACGCTAGGTAGCACAAAGTGCCTCACAAAGGATAAAAACAGCAAAGAGAACAACAGAATTAAGAAAAGGACAGACACACACATGCATACAACACACTTACACACACACCCACACACATAAACAAGCTGAGGCAAGCTGAGACATGGCTGGGCACCGAGACCTGAGGCGAAGGAGACGCCACTATTACATTTTTATTATCTTTAATAGGTTTGATGGGGTGTAATGGTGGTGGGTAATTTTGTACAGTGCTGTACGTTTCTTTGGAGATGCTAATTTCCCTGATGGACCCCCCCTAAAGGGATCAATAAAGTACTCTTGAATCTTGAATCTTGAGGTTAAAGGTTAAACTGTTTCTCTAGTTGGTTATCAGTGTTGCTGAGGTCAGTTTTGCTGCACAGCATCTATGCGTAGTGGAGAATAAGCAAGTGAATCCCTTCATTGACTTTAGCCAGGTGGTATAATCTTTATTATAGGAACAGGAACTACTCAGCTTCCCGCGCTCTTAACCAGAACATATAAGGAGCAACAACGTCACGTTCTACAGGTGACATAAACATTGTATGATGGTGGGTTTCTTCTTTGTACAGTCTCAATGGTTGTACCTGGCTGTGTGCTCTCAGTCTGTCCAGGTAAGGGCTCAGCACCATCATTTGGTATATATTGACATAATCCATTTTTATCCTTGTCATCAACATAAATTTCCCTTTTATCATTGACCTTGGGGTGCAGCTCCCAATCACTATACCTAATGTATGACTCACAATTCTGTGTTTCTTTTTTCCGTTCCAGTCTTGGTTGTGAACTTCACCAATCTGTGTTTCTGAACCTTTTCTTTCTCTGGATAATACACCAGGTACGCTGGGCTGTTTTTATCATAGCCCACAAAAATACCCTGCTCACACTTAGAGTCTAATTTCCCTTTGTCTAAGTGTTTGTAGGCATAGCATAGTGATCCAAATTTCCAAAGTTTGGTTCTTTTCCTGTAAATAGCTGGTATGGCATTTTCTTTGTTCGCCTACTGTAGCATCTGTTTCTAACATAAGCAGCTGTCTGTACAGCATAGTTCCAAAGTGTATTTGGTCAGTTACTTTCTAACAGTAGGCACCTGCCCATTTCATAGAGGGTGCGTCAGCCTCTTTCTGCTGTACCATTACGATGGGGTGAATAGGGTGCAGACCTTTCATGTCTGATTCTATTCTTAATTAATAGTGTCTGGAAGTCTTTACTTGTGTATTCTGTGCCATTATCAGATCGAATACATCGGACCTCTCCATATGGAGCTACATCTGCCAAGAAACACTCCGTTGCTTGCACTGCATCACTTTTAGCTTTTAGAAAATATATCATCATGGTACCTGAATAATCATCTGTAAAAGATTGGGCATATCTGTAGCCCTCTATGCTAGGTGTTTGCATGGGACCTGCTAGATCAGTGTAAACTAACTCTAAGGGTTTCTTGTCCTTTGTACTAGGTTCTTTGTTTCTTGTCTGGGTGAATTTTCCCTTTGTGCACACTTCACATAATTGTGTCTGTCTGACTACACTTCCCTTTATCGCCATCCCTTTCACAAGACCTTATAACTTTTGTCGTCATCGTAATTACAATGACCTAGTATTTCATGCCAGGTTTGAGCATCATGACATGCTTTACATTGGTCGACATTGTCTTCTTTTGATGACAAGTAATACAAGTTACCACTCTGGTGGATGTCAAATCTGTTACCGTTCCTGGTGACCATTCGGCTGTCCCCCTTTTGGAAGGTGATTGTCGCTGCTCCATTTGTGGTCCTTGCCACAGAAAAGATGTCATGCGGGTATGTAGGGGTGTATAAATCCTCTCTTAGATGTGCTCTGTGCTGTTGTCCAGCGTTGTCAAGTAGGCAGATTGTCGCCGTTCCTCTTCTTTGTGCTATTCCTCTGAACTTTGTTCCGTCGACTAACTCCACTGAGTGTGAGTCAGGTTGGAAAGTGTCATTGAAGCTCTCAAACTTCCTAATGTCATTAACGATGTGGGATGTCGCACCCCCATCCACCATGATGCCCTTTATCTTCACACAGGCTGGTGGTCTTTCATCCTTTTAGTCTTGAGCCGTGAAGAAAAAGTCTTCTTTGTCATTGTCTTGTTCCTCTACGAACTTCCTGGCACCGTCTTGTCCCCCTTTTTCTTGCACAAGGATTGTTGGTGTGTGTTACTCTTACAGTAGCCACACCATACTTATCTATTGCACTTCCTTGCCTTGTGGCCTTTTATTCCACACCTGTAGCACTTTACATTGGCATCTTCGTCCTTTTTGTTGCTGGTGTATGCCTTGGGGGGTCCTTTTCCTTCTTTCACATGTGTCTTCATCACATTATCTGTAGACTCTGCCTTATTCATTTTCTCACTCTCTTCATAAACTCGTAGTCTTCTCTTAAAGTCAGCAAATGTAACATTCTCCTCGTTCTGTGTTACATGGACTGCGAGGGGTTTAAATGAATCAGGTAGTCCATTAAGTACCATGGCTACAATTCAGTCCATCACTCAAGACTTCACCTGCATCTTTCAAAGCCATTATTATATTTTCAGCTTTGATTATATAATCAGTTACATTCTCACCATCTTTCATTTGTAACTTGGTCAGTGATGTGTATAGAATAATAATCCTTGGTTTGCTTTTTTGGGAGTAATGTTCCCTCAATATTTTCAGGGCTTTCCCTCCATCATCAGCTGCTTCGTGTCTTATGATGGACAGGTTTTTATCGTCTATTAGCCTGATTAACTCAGCATAACGGTCAGCATTTTTCCTCCTGTCTTCAGCTTGCTCCTCATTTGTCCCGCCATATAACGTTGTCAAAAGGGTCTCTTTTAATTTTAAAATGTGCAGGTGACCCAAGAACCTCGTTTCCCATTGGTCGTATTTTTCTTCTAAGCCATCAAAAACTAGTTGCGGAGCTGGGGTTGCGGTTCTGTTAGCCATTTCAGCGTAATATATCGGGAAAACTTCATTCGAGTTTTGACTCACTTATCTCCAAGTTGTCCACCGAAGCTCCGTGTTATTCCGTCTTGTTCACTTCTTCCGACAGTTCCGAATGCTATCCTTGTGTCCAACATAGCCTGGGCCCATAAACTGTCAAGGTGGTCAGTTTTGCTGTGTTGGATCGCAGTACCTCTCGTGTGTCACTGCCAATCCGCCTGTTCTTTAAATGAAGACTTCAAGTAAACAAATGTCAATTTCAAAATGTATTTAGCAAATAGAACCAATTCAAGATACAAATATTACAGAGCTCTGGGCCAGTTCATAACCCTAGCAACAACAAAGTCAATTGTCAGGGCATGAGGTCTGACGACCTAACTATCCCTTGGCCCAGTTTATATAGAAAGACATATGTAATTATTGATGCTAATTCAGTCCAATCCAGTCCTTCTTCTTGGGTGACTTCATCTTCTTCTTCCTGCCTCATTTGGTGTTGGTGCAGTCCTTCTTCTCCATTATCTTCCCAGATGGCCAGGTCAGAGGTCTTATTCCTGTCTAGGAACTTATCAATCACCAGTAAATTATGCTGTCATGTTTTACGATGAGGGTCTACCATTTCCTGTCTGCCTGGCTCCAACTGTCTAAGCAGTATTCATGTCAAAGAAGGGTCAACTGACTTGCTTATGTGTATTCCTACTAAAGATTATATAGTATTCCTAACTTCTAAACTAACTGTAACATAAACAAAAACATATAGTATAACACATGCTAATAAGATAAAAGATGCTAACAAGATAAACTAATTCTCTTCAGCTGCACAGCATCTATGCGTAGTGGAGCATAAGCAAGCGAATCCCTTCAGTGACTTTAGCCAGGTGGTATAATCTTTATTATAGGAACAGGAACTACTCAGCTTCCCGCGCTCTTAACCGGAACATACAAGGAGCAACGTCGTCACATCCTACAGGTGACATAAACATTGTATGATGCAACAAAATAAAGGTACCGTAATCAATAGGGTAAGGGCGTTATCAAATAATAACACTTAACATTGAGAATAAAGTGTTGAATGGAGAACAGAAAGCTCAAAACACGTCGGGTAAAACATCCAGAGTTGTTTAATGATGATATTCATAAAGCACTTTAAAAGCAATCATTACAATTATAAAGTAGCTCAGATAAAAATAGGTACAAATGAACACGGGAAAAAAAACAACACAAACAATAAAAGCAGGATCAAAGTCTCATAGCCGGACCAAGGTGCATTTTGAGATGGCTTTTAAAGATGTGGAGTAAAGGAGGCTGTCTAACGTCCGATGGCAGATGGCTTCATGATTTAGGAGCAGCACTCCAGGTGGTTCTGCTGAGGTTCTGGTGCCTCCGGGAGCCGATCAGCCGACCTGAGGCTGAGAATATGGGAACGGGCAGGAGACTACAGACGGGCGGGGCACGTTAATGGTGCTTTACAGTAATCCAGCTGATAGAGGTGTAATAAAGGCATGGATAGAGGTGTTATAAAGGCATGGATGGAGGTGTAATAAAGGCATGGATAGAGGTGTAATAAAGGCATGGATAGAGGTGTTATAAAGGCATGGATATAGGTGTGATAAAGGCATGGATGGATGTGTAATAAAGGCATGGATAGAGGTGTAATAAAGGCATGGATAGAGGTGTTAGAAAGGCATGGATAGAGGTGTAATAAAGGCATGGATAGAGCCTCCAGTTGATCCAAAATGCTGCAGCCAGAGTTCTGACAGGTATTGACAAAAGAGATCACATTACTCCTGTACTGGTGTCGCTTCATTGGCTGCCCGTTAAATTTAGAATAACTTTTAAGACCCTTCTTCTGACCTACAAGGTCCTCAGAGGCCTAGCTCCATCCTACCTGGAGGAGCTAGTGATACCCTATCAGCCCAATAGACCGCTCCGCTCTCAGAATGCTGGTCTACTTGTGGTTCCCAGAGTTTCTAGGAGTAGAATGGGGGGCCGAGCATTTAGCTACCAGGCCCCCCTGCTTTGGAACCAGCTCCCTGTCCAGGTACGGGAGGCTGACTCCATCGCTACTTTTAAGATCAGACTCAAAACCTACCTCTTTGAAAAAGCTTACTGTTACTAATTCAGTAGTTCCAGCTACTATCATAGACAGACAAATTATCATACTTAGGGGGTCGTCTAATCGTTAGGTCACATCTTAGTTATGCTGTTATAGGCCAAGGCTGCCGGGGTCCGGAAACATGATCACCTGACAGGCCTCTGTCACTCCACTGGGTCATGGTTTCCTCTCCTTTCCTCTCCTTTCCTCTCCTCATCAAGCAGACTAGTTATGCTGATTCTTGTGTAGTTTTTCTGCTTCCCCCCCCCCCCTCTATTTATTTGCAGGTATCACTGCCATCGGAGCTGCATAATGACCGCCGGCCCCGTTGAAGTGATTGTGCATATTTTTTGTTTGTGTTTCTGTGCTCTGTGCCTCTCCTCTCCTCTCCTCTCCTTCTCCTTTTCCTCTCCCTCTCCTCTTCTTTCCTCTCCTCTTTCCCCTCCTCCTCCTTCTCCTCTCCTCTACCTCCCCTTCACTCTACCTCTCCTCTCCTCTACCCCTCTCCTCTCCTACCTATCCTATCCTCTACCTGTCCTCCCACCTCTCCTCTCTCTTTACCCAGCCGGCCATCAGCAGGAGGGTCCCCCTACATGAGCCTGGTCCTGCTCAAGGTTTCTTCCTGTTAAAGGGGAGTTTTTCCTTGCCACTGTTGCTTGTCTGGGGTCAGGCTCTGGGATTCTGGAAAGCGCCTTGAAACAATTTTGATTGTATAAGACGCTATATAAATAAAGATTGATTGATAAAGGTGTAATAAAGGCATGGATAGAGGTGTAATAAAGGCATGGATAGAGGTGTAATAAAGGCATGGATAGAGGTGTTAGAAAGGCATGGATAGAGGTGTTAGAAAGGCATGGATAGAGGTGTTAGAAAGGCATGGATAGAGGTGGTATAAAGGCATGGATGGAGGTGGTATAAAGGCATGGGTAGAAGTGTAATAAAGGCATGGATAGAGGTGTAATAAAGGCATGATAGAGGTGTAATAAAGGCATGATAGAGGTGTAATAAAGGCATGATAGAGGTGTGATAAATGCATGGACACAGGTGTGATAAAGGCATGGACAGAGGTGTAATAAAGGCATGGACAGAGGTGTAATAAAGGCATGGGTAGAAGTGTAATAAAGGCATGGATAGAGGTGTAATAAAGGCATGATAGAGGTGTAATAAAGGCATGATAGAGGTGTAATAAAGGCATGATAGAGGTGTAATAAAGGCATGATAGAGGTGTGATAAATGCATGGACACAGGTGTGATAAAGGCATGGACAGAGGTGTAATAAAGGCATGGACAGAGGTGTAATAAAGGCATGGGTAGAAGTGTAATAAAGGCATGATAGAGGTGTAATAAAGGCATGGACGGAGATGTAATAAAGGCATGGTTGGAGGTGTAATTAAGGCATGGATAGAGGTGTAAAAAAGGCATGGATAGAGGTGTTATAAAGGCAAGGATAGAGGTGTAATAAAGGCATGGATAGAGGTGTAATAAAGGCATGGATAGAGATGTAATAAAGGCATGGATAGAGGTGTTATAAAGATATGGATGGAGGTGTAATAAAGGCATGGATAGAGGTGTAATAAAGGCATGGATAGAGGTGTAATAAAGGCATGGATAGAGGTGTAATAAAGGCATGGATAGAGGTGTAATAAAGGCATGGATAGAGTGACCATCATAACCACTAACGTCATTAAAATGTCCTAAATTTAGAGTTAACTGTTACCAAGACACACAGGAAGTGGTCTGACTGAGGAGGCATGCTTAGGGTTAGGGTTAACCCATCCTTCCAGATGAAGCTGCACCGCCTTTTCTTGGAATGGAGGTTTGTCTCCTATCAAGTTCAGAACTCATGATCAACCCTTCGGACCTGCTGAGACCCGCCACCACTTTCATTGTTTTTCCTGATCTGGAATCAGTGAAACTTGATCCAGTCTGAAACTTTGAGCGTCAGATCTCAACAGCAGCATCAACAGCAAATTGCTGCAGCGTCAGTCTGAAAGAATTCCAGTCGTACCTGCTTTAAAAGCTCTTCTGAGTTCTTTACTTAAGTTTTTGGGATTGTTTTACTCCAGTGATGCTGTTCTTGTCTTTTTGAAATGTGAAGCCCAACTGGACCTGAGAAGAAGATAAACTGTAAAACATCAGCTCAAAGCACTCTGGAATAAATATATAATATATTCATATCTGCTGAATATATCGACTAACACATGTGCATGTATATTTTGCTTTAAGGTCCCACATGTGAACACGTCCCCATCGGCTCTTATCAATCAAACCTTCAGTCAAACCTGAGGAGCAGGTTTATGTGTGTGCAGGAAGGCTGTGATGAGAAGGTAGACGAGCAACGACTGGACGACGTCTACACACAGCTGTACGTCACCACCGGTGGCGACATACACATCAATGCTCAGCACGAGGTCACTCAGATTGACATGGTTGGGAACCCTTCAGACACAGAACAACCCATTAGTCCCAGTGACCTGTTTACACCTCCAGCTGGGAAATATAAACCCATAAGAACTGTTCTGACCAACGGAAATGCAGGAATTGGCAAAACCTTTCTAATCCACAAGTTTGTGTTGGACTGGGCAGAACAACGAGCCAATCAAGACGTGCATCTCATATTGCCGTTCACCTTTCGCCACCTGAACCTGTTGAGGGGGAGACGCCTATCCTTGGCTGAACTCACTCATAAGTGCATCCAAGAGTCCAGGGCCATTCAAATAGAGGCTCTTAACAGCATCTTTACAGCTCTGCAGTCATCAGGAGACGCCAATTTTGACAATTGTAAATTCAAGCTTCTGTTTATCTTGGATGGGCTGGATGAGAGCCGACTAGAAATGGACACCAGAACCAATGAATTCCAGGAGGCGGATATAGATGTGAAGGCACCGTGCTCGGTGGAGGTCCTGCTCACAAACCTCATTAACAGAAGTCTTCTCCCCTCCGCTCGACTCTGGATAACCACGAGGCCCGCGGCAGCCAATCAGATCCATCCGGATTTTGTGGACATGAGGACAGAGGTGCGAGGGTTTACTGACGTGCAGAAGGAAGAGTACTTTAGGAGGAAGTTCAAGGAGGAGGAGCAGGCGTGCAGCATCATCTCTCACATCAAGGCATCTCGAAGCCTCCATATCATGTGTCACATCCCAATCTTCTGCTGGGTCACTGCAAAGGTTTTTGAGGATGTGTTGAAGATGCGAGAAGAGCTGCCCAAGACTCTCACAGCGATGTACATCTCCTTCCTGGTTGTTCAGTTCTCACCGAAAAACAAGAGAGGAGACGGGAAAGGTCCACAATGGAGTCCAGAGAGCTGTGAGATGATTCCAATTCTGGCAAAGCTGGCATTTAAACAACTGCAGAAAGGCAATGTGATCTTCTACGAGTCCGATCTAAGAGACTGTGGCATCACCGTCAGGTCGGCTGATGCCTACTCAGGAGTGTTCACGCAGATGTTCAGAAGGGAGCGAGGACTGTTCAAGGAGGAGGTGTTCTGCTTTGTCCATCTGAGTGTTCAGGAGTTTCTCGCTGCTCTTCATGCACATTTGACATTCACCAAGTCTGGCACCAACATACTGTCAGAAAAAACAACCTTATTACGTTATTTACGCTCTAAACTGTTCAACACCAAAATCAAACAGGCTGATTTTTACCAGTGTGCGGTGGACGAGGCCTTGCAAAATGAAAAAGGACACCTGCACCTGTTCCTGCGGTTCCTTTTGGGTCTTTCTCTGCCGACCAATCAGGCTCTTCTACGAGGTCTAATTAACGGTGAAGGCAGCTCAGAGCCCAATCAGGAAATCATTGGCTATATCAAGAGGAAGATTGGAGAGAATCCGTCCTCAGAGAGAATCATCAACCTGTTCCACTGTCTGAACGAGCTGAACGATAGTTCACTGGTCCAGGAGGTTCAACAGAACCTCAGATCTGGAAGATTGAGAACAGAAAGTCTCTCCCCTGCTCAGTGGTCAGCTCTTGGCTTCATATTACTGTCCTCAGGACAAGACCTGGAGATGTTTGACCTGAAGAAATACTCTGCTTCAGAGTGGGTTCTTCTGAGGCTGCTGCCAGTGGTCACAGCCTGCAGAAAAGCCCTGTAAGTGTTCTGCAGGTGTCTGCAGGTGCCTGCAGGTGTTCAGCAGGTGTCTGCAGGTGTTCTGCAGGTGTCTGCAGGTGTTCTGCAGGTGTCTGCAGGTGTTCTGCAGGTGTCTGCAGGTGTTCTGCAGGTGTCTGCAGGTGTTCTGCAAGTGTCTGCAGGTGTTCTGCAGGTGTCTGCAGGTGTCTGCAGGTGTCTGCAGGTGTTCTGCAGGTGTCTGCAGGTGTTCTGCAGGTGTCTGCAGGTGTCTGCAGGTGTCTGCAGGTGTTCTGCAGGTGTTCTGCAGGTGTCTGCAGGTGTCTGCAGGTGTCTGCAGGTGTCAGCAGGTGTCTGCAGGTGTCTGCAGGTGTCTGCAGGTGTCTGCAGGTGTCTGCAGGTGTCTGCAGGTGTTCAGCAACACGCATCACATCTGGCAGCGTTTTAGGCAGTCGCAGTAGTTACTCCAAGAACTGATTTCATTCCGTATCATTGCAGCTTCCGTCCTCATAAAGGTCAACTAAAGAAATAAGCCTGCGTCCCTGATTGTGCAGGAGAGAACCAGAAGGATTTCCTGCTTTCTTCTTCTTTTCTTTTTCAGGTTGAGTCACTGCAATCTGACGGAGAGGAGTTGTGAAGCTCTGTCCCCCGTCCTCAGCGCCTCCTCCTCTAGTCTGCTAGAGCTGGACCTGAGTGACAATGACCTGAGGGATTCAGGGCTGAACGAGCTCTCTGTTGGTCTGAAGAGTCCAAACTGCCGGCTGGAGATCCTCAGGTTAGTGCTCCTTATCAGCATCATCAGTTTTTCTAAATGGCAGCTTGAAATGTTGGTTATCTTCCAAAAAGAGGAAATATCTTTACCAAAAATGCCGACCAGCCGACCACTGTTCACTCCCACAGCTTTTAAAATGACTTAGTCTGGTTCTGGTTCCTGTGCTTCGCTCCCCAGTCAGGTCCAGGCCCCGACACACGACCCAGAACTTTGCATAAATGAGCTGTTAATTAGTGAGGAATGTGTGTGTGTGTGTGTGTGTGTGTGTGTGTGTGTGTGTGTGTGTGTGTGTGTGTGTCTGTGGTGTGTGTGTGTGTGTGTGGTGGATGTGCTTGCATGCAGGGTATCGGGCTGTCTCATCACAGCAGAAGGATGTTCTTCTCTGGCCTCAGCGTTGAGGTCCAACCCAACCCATCTAAAAGAACTGGACCTGAGCTTCAACCATCCTGGAGATGATGGAACGAAGCAGCTCTCTGCTGTTCTGGAGGATTCAGAGTTGAGCCTGGAGGTTCTCAGGTAGATGCAAACACCCTCCCTAAAATGAAGACCTGATACTATTTATTGATGAGCATGGAGACCTTCCAGACGTTCGGTGGTTCAAGCAGCACATTGTGAGATCTGAACCACCTCTGAGCAGAGAGATGTGATGCTTTCTGGACCTTCAGGGTACGAGAACCCACATAAGGGAGAATAAAAGGGTCACGTCAGAGATACAGAAAGATCAGGTGATGCCAGCACAACCATCTGGCTGCAGCCACTGCCTGTGAGGGAATCCTTAGAGAGAAATAGGCAAAGTTCTCCTCCATGACGTTGGCATATGGAGAGATGTCACAAATCCAGCTCTGAGGTTCACAAACCGAATCAAGAGCAAACCGGTTCAGGCCGACCCAAAGTCAGGGACGAACAGTGTAGAGCTCAAGGTTGAGGTGGCATCTGTTGAACCTCTGTCCTGCCTTGGATTTCATTTCCTCTGTGTCTTCTCCCAATCCAGACTGGACCATTGTGGGAAAGAGAGACTTAAGAGTGGTCTGAAGAAGTGTAAGTGATCAACTTGATGCGTCAGCACGTCACACTCTGAAAAAAGCAGCAGTTCGTGGACTCAGTTGTGTTTCATGAGCTGGTTCCTGGTTCCTCCTCTCTCCCTTTAGATCACTGTGAGCTCAGCGTGGACACCAACACCGTCCACAGGTCAATCCAAGTGTCCAACAACAGGGTGATGAGGAGAGTGGCCGAGGACCAACCATATCCAGACCATCCAGAGAGGTTTGAGGTCTGTCCCCAGCTGCTGTGTAGCAACAGCCTAACTGGTCGCTGTTACTGGGAGGTGGAGTGGACAGGATGGGTTCACATTTCTGTAGCATACAAAAAGATCCAGAGACATGGAAGCAGTTTCCAATGCTGGTTTGGAAGGAATCAGCAGTCTTGGAGCCTTGACTGTTCTGACAGCGGTTACTCTGTCCTCCACGATGACAAAAGGTGTAGCCCTCCCCCCCTTCTCATCCATTGATCTTCGGAGAGTCGCCGTCTATGTGAACTACCCCGCTGGCACTGTGACCTTCTACAGAATCACCACCGACACCCTGGTCCCCCTCTATACCTTCAAAACCACATTCACTGAACCGCTGTTCCCTGGCTTTGGCTTTGGTTTATGGTCACGGTTCTCGCCCGGTTCCTCGGTGCATTTGTGTTCGACCGCAGGAGAAGCTTCCGTCTGAAGAAACACGAGGGTTGAGCTCATGGCCTGAATATGAATTCTAGACCTGCTGGATGTTCATCATGAAGGTCCCGTCTGTCCAACCAACCTCATCTTTCCTATTGCTGATTCCACAGGTTGTCAGGAGAGCAACGTGATCCTAGGAAAACTGGCTGTTTTTCTACACCTCTTTGTCCTTTATTTTTAATTTTCCTGGTGAGATTAAACCTCTTTTTCCAAAGCGACTCAGCCAAGTTGTCCTCATCCTTCATGATCACCACGAGAACTCACAGATGTAAACAGTAACATAGATCCCAAGAGGAGACAGAGAGCTTAGAACGGACAAGAGACAAAATTAACATCCAACATCAGAAAAGCAATGTCAATTCTCACTCAGATACATTTTTAAGGGTCTTGAATTGTCCAAGCGTGAACTATGGGGTGTTTAGAATGTTATTCCACAGCCAGCTAAATAATCATAGAGCTCTGGAAAGGCTGCCATCTAGTGGAGCAAATGTTGTAGGCACCATATAACACAACTGTGATCATCAGTATAAATCTGTATTCTAAAAAACAAGCATCTTCAGAGTCGCCCTCGACTTAAAAATAATCTCATGGTGAATCACAATACAAGAGGAAACAGCATCTGCATGTTGTCAAGAGGACATTTCTGATATTCCAATATTTCTGTTTTTAACTGTCGCGCTGATCACGGCCATGCTGGGGGGGGGGTTGAAGGTCTAGAACAGCACCGGACTCGTGACTAAAGACGACACAAAAGCAGTCCGGGATTTTTGACCACAATTCCAATGAAGCAGGAATCAGAAATAAACTGGATCACAGTGGGATTGTGGAGCACGTCTGAGATGTTCAGCCATCGTAGCTCTGGTGCAGTAAAGATGAAGTATTCTACATATACGGCTGAATATATAGTTAGAACTAAATGCATCAGTGAGGCCTTCCTTCCTCTCACAGCATCATTAACAGCTTCACAGGCTGAAACAGGCCATTGATATTTAGACTATTGATCAACGGCTGCTCCTGTTAGGAGAATCAATAGAAGAATCAGGTCGTGCCCCCACAATAGAACATGGCTGCACGAGTGTGAACTGTAGCGCACGGCTGTGCCGCTCCGCCCCCATGGTGACGGCGTCCACGGTCTGCAGCCTCCACCCGTCTCAACGCTGTGCCGCTCCTCCCCCATGGTGACGGCGTCCGCGGTCTGCAGCCTCCGCCCGTCTCAACGCTGTGCCGCTCCGCCCCCACGGCGAGGGCGTCCACGGTCTGCAGCCTCCGCCCGTCTCAACGCTGTGCCGCTCCGCCCCCACGGTGACGGCGTCCACGGCCTGCGGCCTCCACCCGTCTCAACGCTGTGCCGCTCCGCCCCCACGGCGAGGGCGTCCACGGTCTGCAGCCTCCACCCGTCTCAACGCTGTGCCGCTCCGCCCCCATGGTGAGGGCACGCCGTCCCATCTAGAGCGGAGCGTGAACATCTGTGATGGGTTAGGGTTAGGGTTAGGGTTAGGAGGACACCACTGTGTCCTCCACAGCCTTGACGGGGCTGAAGAACAGGTGACCCGACAGCATGGATCCGCTACACCTGCCTCAGGTAACCGTCTTGGTGGCGTCGCTCTAGAACGGAACCGTTTCATTCAGGGTGGCGCCAACGGCGATATGAAGCTGTTCAAACTGTCGACGGCAGAGCGGAGTGTGTTTGGGTCATGGTGGTGGAATTTTACTGCTGCTGAGTGTTTGAGTGGTGTGTGTGTGTGAGTGTGTGTGTGTGAGTTAGTGTGTAAATGTGAGTGGTGTGTGTGTGAGTGTGTGTGAGTGGTGTGTGTGTGAGTGTGAGTTAGTGTGTGAATGTGAGTGGTGTGTGTGTGTGTGTGTGTGTGAGTGTGTGTGTGTGTGTGTGTCTGTGTGTGTGTGTGTGTGAGTGTGTGTGTGTGTCTGTGTGTGTGTGTGTGAGTGTGTGTGTGTGTGTGTGTGTGTGTGTGTGTGTGAGTGTGTGTGTGTGTGTGTGTGTGGTGTGTGAGTGTGTGTGTGGTGTGTGTGTGTGTGTGTGTGTGTGTGAGTGTGTGTATGAGTGGTGTGTGTGTGTGTGAGTGTATGAGTGGTGTGTGTGAGTGTGTGTGTGTGTGTGTGGTGTGTGTGGTGTGTGTGAGTGTGTGAGTGTATGAGTGGTGTGTGTGTGAGTGTGAGTGTGTGTATGAGTGGTGTGTGTGTGTGAGAGTGTATGAGTGGTGTGTGTGTGTGTGAGTGTGTGTGGTGTGTGTGTTTGTGTGTGTGTGTGTGGTGTGTGTGTGTGTGAGTGTGAGTGGTGTGTGTGTGAGTGTGAGTGGTGTGTGTGTGAGTGTGTGTGAGTGGTGTGTGTGTGAGTGTGAGTGGTGTGTTTGTGTGTGTGTGTGTGTGTGAGTGAGTGGTGTGTGTGTGTGTGAGTGTGTGTGGTGTGTGTGTGAGTGTGAGTGGTGTGTGTGTGAGTGAGTGTGAGTGTTGTGTGTGTGAGTGTGAGTTAGTGTGTGAATGTGAGTGGTGTGTGTGTGTGTGTGAGTGGTGTGTGTGTGTGTGTGTGTGTGTGTGTGAGTGGTGTGTGTGAGTGGTGTGTGTGTGTGTGAGTGGTGTGTGTGAGTGGTGTGTGTGTGTGTGTGTGTGAATGTGAGTGGTGTGTGAGTGTGTGAATGTGAGTGGTGTGTGTGTGTGTGTGTGTGAGTGGTGTGTGTGTCTGTGTGTGTGTGTGTGTGTGTGTGAGTGTGTGTGTGTGTGTGTGTGTGTTAGCTGTCCTCAGTCTGCGCTCCACTGTGGTGTTGATGGAAGCTGAGACGCAGGAGTCCGACCGGTGGGACGTCCCAGAGCTGCAGGACGCTGGTGTCCCCTGGTCAGGTATCACTTGTAACCTGCACAGGTGTTTTCAGGGATCCGACTACGGAATCGTAACAACGTGCATTTCCAGCATTTCCAAAACTTTCCAGGGTGACCCACAATTCTTCTTAATAAAGAAGAATTTATGCCCCAAAACAAAGGACGTAATCATCACTTTCTTTTACAGGAACTTTCCTCCCTTTCATACTCAATAGTTGTAATCTGAGAACAGAACCCCATAATAATCCAGCTGAAGGACCACCGTGAACCTATTAATAATCAGCTATTCCAGGACTATTCCTTAAATCTCAAGATCTGGAATTGTGCCCCTGTTTCACTGCTGACGCTAAATCTTTGATCCAGGAAAGAGAATTTAAAACCAGATGATCTTTCTTCTTCAACCTTTGCTGGTTCTGCTCAGCTTTGGACCCTCTGGGTAAAGTGTTGCGGGTGTCCCGCTCGGCGGGGAAGCTGCTCCTGCTGCTCGCCTTCCTCTACGTCTTCATCTGCTCCCTCGACGTCCTCACCTCTGCTTTCCAGCTCATCGGAGGTAACCGCGGTTCTCCCGAGCGTCTGGGGTCTCACGGGGACGCTCTGTAGGCCTGGACCATCCAGCGCAGGTGCTGCTGCCTCAGGAGGCTCCACCTGAACCACCTTTGGTTGAACACATCCAGGTAAAGCAGCAGGGAACATCTTCCAGGACAGCTGGGTCCTGTCCAACCCAGTGGCCGGACTGGTGATGGGCATCCTGGTCACGCTGCTGGTCCAGAGCTCGTCCACCTCCTCCTCCATCGTCGTCAGCATGGTCTCCTCTGGACGTGAGTATGACCCCCCCCACCCCCCCACACACACACAGGTGATGTCAGTGAGTAAGAATGTGCTCTGGCAGTACTGACGGTGGAGCTGGCCATCCCCGTCATCATGGGCACCACCATGGGCACCGCCGTCACCAACACGCTGAATGAACAACAAAACATTTGTATTTTTCCATCAAAGGAGGATATCAAGGTTTTAGTTTAGTTTTAGTTAAGAAAAGTTGTTAGTTGCTTTGGCCAGTTGAACTAACGGTTTATTGGCAGTGGTGCAGCAACACTTCATCTTTGTGGGTCTCCAATCAACCAACGTTCATGTTTTTAGACTGTTAACCCTGGGACTGGTTAACCCTGGGGCTGGTTAACCCTGGGACTGGTTAACCCTGGGGCTAGTTAACCCTGGGACTGGTTAACCCTGGGGCTGGTTAACCCTAGGACTGGTTAACCCTGGGGCTAGTTAACATTGGGGCTGGTTAACCCTGGGACTGGTTAACCCTGGGGCTGGTTAACCCTGGGTTGACACTGTTTAACACTGGTTCAACCCTGGGGCTAGTTAACCCCAGGACTAGTTAAACCGGGGGCTACTTAACCCTAGGACTGGTTAACCGCGGGACTAGTTAGCCCCGGTTAACCTTAGTACACAGAGTGATGCAATGTTAGCCAAGGAACCAATGAATTCTGCTTTATTAAACTTTCTTTCTTCCTCCCTCCCTCCCTCTCCCTTCCTCCCTCCTTCCCTTCCTCCCCCCTCTCTCTCCCTCCCTCCCTCCCTCCCTCTCCCTCCCTCTCTCCCTCTCTCCCTCCCTCCCTTCCTCTCCCTCTCTCCCTCCCTCCCTCCCTCTCTCCCTCCCTTCCTCTCCCTTCCTCCCTCCCTCCCTCCCTCTCTCCCTCCTTTCATGTCCCGTTACTGACAACCAACTTTGGACCATCGTAAATGACTCATTCAACCTTTAAACCATCTCCTGTACGATGGTGTTTGGTGACGGAGGCTCTGAAGAGAAGGTGCGAAGTTCACTCCTGAAATGTTCCTTCACTCACTTGATTGCAGGTCTACTGCCAGCAGGACGCTACAATGGCCCAAGAGATCCTACTGAATGTTCTGGATGATTTAACTGAGAAAGAATTCAGTAAATTCAAATTTTACCTGAAAGATCCTGGAGTCATGGGAGGCTTCAACCCGATTAAAAACTACCAACTAGAGACCAGAGAGAGGACGGTCGTTGTGGATTTGATGGTGAAGGCTTACAAAGATCAAGGAGCCCTGGAAGTCACCAAGAAGATTTTAGAGAAGATACCTCGGAACGACATTCTGCAAAATCTTTCAGCTGTCAGTTCAGATCCAGAAGGTCAGTTTCTGTTCTAAAGCCTTTAATACAGGAGAGGTTAAAGGTTAAACTGTTTCTCTAGTTCGTTATCAGTGTTGCTGAGAATAAAGTGCTGAACGGAGAACAGAAAGCTCAAAACACGTCGGGTAAAACATCTTTACACTAAAATGTTTCAGAGAATTCCAGAGTTGTTTAATGATGATATATTCATAAAGCACTTTAAAAACAATCATTACAATTATAAAGCAGCTCAGATAAAATAAGTATAAAAGAACACGGAAGAAAAACGACACAAACAATAAAAGCAGGATCAAAGTGCATTTTGAGATGGCTTTTAAAGATGTGGAGTAAAGGGGGCTGTCTAACGTCCGATGGCAGATGGCTTCATGATTTAGGAGCAGCACTCCAGGTGGTTCTGCTGAGATTCTGGTGCCTCCGGGAGCCGATCAGCCGCCCTGAGGCCCAAAATCACCAGATTGCTGCATCAGAGGACTTTACAGGCAGCACAGGTGTGACCTCCTCCGTCCTCAGGCCCTCAAACCAGGTCAGGAAAAACCTGGAGAAACCTGGAGGAGATCCACAGCTGAGGGATCCGTCTCCCTGGGACGGGCAGACGTGCAGCAGAGGCCACGTGCACAGAGCACATCAGCATTAACAGTAATATAGCAGGTCCAGGTGCATCTTCAGACGTCCTCATCAGAGATGTGGCCCACCTTCATCCTCCGGGTCCTGATGCAGCGAATCCAGGATCAGCAAGACCAGAGAAAACCAAGACCGGCAATATGTGCATTTATGTAGGAGAATATGGGAACGGGCAGGAGAGGACAGACGGGCCATGCTGTAATAAAGGCATGGATAGAGGTGTAATAAAGGCATGGATAGAGGTGTTATAAAGGCACGGATAGAGGTGTAATAAAGGCATGGATAGAGGTGTGATAAAGGCATGGATAGAGGTGTAATAAAGGCATGGATAGAGGTGTAATAAAGGCATGGATAGAGGTGTAATAAAGGCATGGATAGAGGTGTAATAAAGGCATGGATAGAGGTGTAATAAAGGCATGGATAGAGGTGTAATAAAGGCATGGATGGAGGTGTTATAAAGGCACGGATAGAGGTGTAATAAAGGCACGGATAGAGGTGTAATAAAGGCATGGATAGAGGTGTAATAAAGGCATGGATAGAGGTGTAATAAAGGCATGGATAGAGGTGTAATAAAGGCATGGATAGAGGTGTAATAAAGGCATGGATGGAGGTGTAATACAGGCATGGATAGAGGTGTAATAAAGGCATGGATAGAGGTGTAATAAAGGCATGGATAGAGGTGTAATAAAGGCAAGGATAGAGGTGTAATAAAGGCATGGATAGAGGTGTAATAAAGGCATGGATGGAGGTGTAATAAAGGCATGGATAGAGGTGTTATAAAGGCATGGATAGAGGTGTAATACAGGCATGGATAGAGGTGTAATAAAGGCATGGATGGAGGTGTAATAAAGGCATGGATAGAGGTGTAATAAAGGCATGGATAGAGGTGTAAAAAAGGCATGGATAGAGGTGTAATAAAGGCATGGATGGAGGTGTAATAAAGGCATGGATAGAGGTGTTATAAAGGCATGGATAGAGGTGTAATACAGGCATGGATAGAGGTGTAATAAAGGCATGGATGGAGGTGTAATAAAGGCATGGATAGAGGTGTAATAAAGGCATGGATAGAGGTGTAAAAAAGGCATGGATAGAGGTGTAATACAGGCATGGATAGAGGTGTAATAAAGGCATGGATAGAGGTGTAAAAAAGGCATGGATGGAGGTGTAATAAAGGCATGGATATGGCTGTAATAAAGGCATGGATAGAGGTGTAATACAGGCATGGATAGAGGTGTGATGAAGGCATGGATAGAGGTGTGATAAAGGCATGGATAGAGGTGTAATAAAGGCATGGATAGAGTTGTAATAAAGGCATGGATAGAGCTGTGATAAAGGCATGGATGGAGGTGTAATAAAGGCATGGATAGAGGTGTTATAAAGGCATGGATAGAGGTGTAATAAAGGCATGATAGAGGTGTAATAAAGGCATGATAGAGGTGTAATAAAGGCATGGATGGAGGTGTTATAAAGGCACGGATAGAGGTGTAATAAAGGCACGGATAGAGGTGTAATAAAGGCATGGATAGAGGTGTAATAAAGGCATGGATAGAGGTGTAAAAAAGGCATGATAGAGGTGTAATAAAGGCATGATAGAGGTGTTATAAAGGCATGGATAGAGGTGTAATAAAGGCATGATAGAGGTGTAATAAAGGCATGATAGAGGTGTAATAAAGGCATGGATAGAGGTGTAAAAAAGGCATGGATAGAGGTGTAATAAAGGCATGGATAGAGGTGTAATAAAGGCATGGATAGAGGTGTAATAAAGGCATGGATAGAGGTGTAATAAAGGCATGGATAGAGGTGTAATAAAGGCATGGATAGAGGTGTGATAAAGGCATGGATGAGAGCTTCAAAGTGCTGCCGTGAGATGTTTTCACCGCCTGCAGCCAAGCACCATCATAACCACTAACGTCATTAAAATGTCATAAATTTAGAGTTAACTGTTACCAAGACACACAGGAAGTGGTCTGACTGAGGAGGCATGCTTAGGGTTAGGGTTAACCCATCCTTCCAGATGAAGCTGCACCGCCTTTTCTTGGAATGGAGGTTTGTCTCCTATCAAGTTCAGAACTCATGATCAACCCTTCGGACCTGCTGAGACCCGCCACCACTTTCATTGTTTTTCCTGATCTGGAATCAGTGAAACTTGATCCAGTCTGAAACTTTGAGCGTCAGATCTCAACAGCAGCATCAACAGCAAATTGCTGCAGCGTCAGTCTGAAAGAATTCCAGTCGTACCTGCTTTAAAAGCTCTTCTGAGTTCTTTACTTAAGTTTTTGGGATTGTTTTACTCCAGTGATGCTGTTCTTGTCTTTTTGAAATGTGAAGCCCAACTGGACCTGAGAAGAAGATAAACTGTAAAACATCAGCTCAAAGCACTCTGGAATAAATATATAATATATTCATATCTGCTGGATATATCGACTAACACATGTGCATGTATATTTTGCTTTAAGGTCCCACATGTGAACACGTCCCCATCGGCTCTTATCAATCAAAGCTTCAGTCAAACCTGAGGAGCAGGTTTATGTGTGTGCAGGAAGGCTGTGATGAGAAGGTAGACGAGCAACGGCTGGACGACGTCTACACACAGCTGTACGTCACCACCGGTGGCGACATACACATCAATGCTCAGCACGAGGTCACTCAGATTGACATGGTTGGGAACCCTTCAGACACAGAACAACCCATTAGTCCCAGTGACCTGTTTACACCTCCAGCTGGGAAATATAAACCCATAAGAACTGTTCTGACCAACGGAAATGCAGGAGTTGGCAAAACCTTTCTAATCCGCAAGTTTGTGTTGGACTGGGCAGAACAACGAGCCAATCAAGACGTGCATCTCATATTGCCGTTCGCCTTTCGCCACCTGAACCTGTTGAGGGGGACACGCCTATCCTTGGCTGAACTCACTCATAAGTGCATCCAAGAGCCCAGGGCCATTCAAATAGAGGCTCTTAACAGCATCTTTACAGCTCTGCAGTCATCAGGAGACGCCAATTTTGACAACTGTAAATTCAAGCTTCTGTTTATCTTGGATGGGCTGGATGAGAGCCGACTAGAAATGGACACCAGAACCAATGAATTCCAGGAGGCGGATATAGATGTGAAGGCACCGTGCTCGGTGGAGGTCCTGCTCACAAACCTCATTAACAGAAGTCTTCTCCCCTCCGCTCGACTCTGGATAACCACGAGGCCCGCGGCAGCCAATCAGATCCATCCGGATTTTGTGGACATGAGGACAGAGGTGCGAGGGTTTACTGACGTGCAGAAGGAAGAGTACTTTAGGAGGAAGTTCAAGGAGGAGGAGCAGGCGTGCAGGATCATCTCTCACATCAAGGCATCTCGAAGCCTCCATATCATGTGTCACATCCCAATCTTCTGCTGGGTCACTGCAAAGGTTTTTGAAGATGTGTTGAAGATGCGAGAAGAGCTGCCCAAGACTCTCACAGCGATGTACATCTACTTCCTGGTTGTTCAGTTCTCACCGAAAAACAAGAGAGGAGACGGGAAAGGTCCACAATGGAGTCCAGAGAGCTGTGAGATGATTCCAATTCTGGCAAAGCTGGCATTTGAACAACTGCAGAAAGGCAATGTGATCTTCTACGAGTCCGATCTAAGAGACTGTGGCATCACCGTCAGGTCGGCTGATGCCTACTCAGGAGTGTTCACGCAGATGTTCAGAAGGCAGCAAGGACTGTTCAAGGAGGAGGTGTTCTGCTTTGTCCATCTGAGTGTTCAGGAGTTTCTCGCTGCTCTTCATGCACATTTGACATTCACCAAGTTTGGCACCAACATACTGTCAGAAAAACCAACCTTATTACGTTATTTACTCTCTAAACTGCCCAACTCCAAAATCAAACAGGCTGATTTTTACCAGTGTGCGGTGGACAAGGCCTTGCAAAATGAAAAAGGACACCTGGACCTGTTCCTGCGGTTCCTTTTGGGTCTTTCTCTGCCGACCAATCAGGCTCTTCTACGAGGTCTAATTAACAGTGAAGGCAGCTCAGAGCCCAATCAGGAAATCATTGGCTACATCAAGGAGAAGATTGGAGAGAATCTGTCCTCAGAGAGAATCATCAACCTGTTCCACTGTCTGAACGAGCTGAACGATAGTTCACTGGTCCAGGAGGTTCAACAGAACCTCAGATCCAGAAGATTGACAACAGAAAGTCTCTCCCCTGCTCAGTGGTCAGCTCTTGGCTTCATATTACTGTCCTCAGGACAAGACCTGGAGATGTTTGACCTGAAGAAATACTCTGCTTCAGAGTGGGTTCTTCTGAGGCTGCTGCCAGTGGTCACAGCCTGCAGAAAAGCCATGTAAGTGTTCTGCAGGTGTTCTGCAGGTGTCTGCAGGTGTCTGCATGTGTCTGCAGGTGTCTGCAGGTGTTTTGCAGGTGTCTGCAGGTGTTCTGCAGGTGTCTGCAGGTGTTCTGCAGGTGTTCTGCAGGTGTCTGCAGGTGTTCTGCAGGTGTCTGCAGGTGTTCTGCAAGTGTCTGCAGGTGTTCTGCAGGTGTCTGCAGGTGTCTGCATGTGTCTGCATGTGTCTGCAGGTGTCTGCAGGTGTCTGCAGGTGTCTGCAGGTGTTCTGCAGGTGTCTGCAGGTGTTCTGCAGGTGTCTGCAGGTGTCTGCAGGTGTCTGCAGGTGTTCTGCAAGTGTCTGCAGGTGTTCTGCAGGTGTCTGCAGGTGTTCTGCAGGTGTCTGCAGGTGTTCTGCAGGTGTTCTGCAGGGTGTCTGCAGGTGTCTGCAGGTGTTCTGCAGGTGTTTGCAGGTGTTCTGCAGGTGTCTGCAGGTGTTCTGCAGGTGTTCTGCAGGTGTCTGCAAGTGTCTGCAGGTGTTCTGCAGGTGTTTGCAGGTGTTCTGCAGGTGTCTGCAGGTGTTCTGCAGGTGTTCTGCAGGTGTCTGCAGGTGTCTGCAGGTGTTCTGCAGGTGTTCTGCAGGTGTCTGCAGGTGTTCTGCAGGTGTCTGCAGGTGTCTGCAGGTGTCTGCAGGTGTTCTGCAGGTGTCTGCAGGTGTCTGCAGGTGTCTGCAGGTGTCTGCAGGTGTTCTGCAGGTGTCTGCAGGGTGTCTGCAGGTGTTCTGCAGGTGTCTGCAGGTGTTCTGCAGGTGTCTGCAGGTGTTCTGCAGGTGTCTGCAGGTGTCTGCAGGTGTTCTGCAGGTGTCTGCAGGTGTTCTGCAGGTGTCTGCAGGTGTCTGCAGGTGTCTACAGGTGTCTGCAGGTGTCTGCAGGTGTTCTGCAGGTGTCTGCAGGTGTCTGCAGGTGTCTGCAGGTGTCTGCAGGTGTCTGCAGGTGTCTGCAGGTGTTCAGCAACACGCATCACATCTGGCAGCGTTTAGGCAGTCGCAGTAGTTACTCCAAGAACTGATTTCATTCCGTATCATTGCACCTTCCGTCCTCATAAAGGTCAACTAAAGAAATAAGCCTGCGTCCCTGATTGTGCAGGAGAGAACCAGAAGGATTTCCTGCTTTCTTCTTCTTTTCTTTTATCAGGTTGAGTGACTGCAATCTGAGGGAGAGGAGTTGTGAAGCTCTGTCCCCCGTCCTCAGCGCCTCCTCCTCTAGTCTGCTAGAGCTGGACCTGAGTGACAATGACCTGAGGGATTCAGGGCTGAACAAGCTCTCTGTTGGTCTGAAGAGTCCAAACTGCCGGCTGGAGATCCTCAGGTTAGTGCTCCTTATCAGCATCATCAGTTTTTCTAAATGGCAGCTTGAAATGTTGGTTATCTTCCAAAAAGAGGAAATATCTTTACCAACAATGCCGACCAGCCGACCACTGTTCACTCCCACAGCTTTTAAAATGACTTAGTCTGGTTCTGGTTCCTGTGCTTCGCTCCCCAGTCAGGTCCAGGCCCCGACACACGACCCAGAACTTTGCATAAATGAGCTGTTAATTAGTGAGAAATGTCTGTGTGTGTGTGTGTGTGTGTGTGTGTTTGTGTGGTGGATGTGTGTGTGTGTGTTCCACTGTCTGAACGAGCTGAACGATAGTTCACTGGTCCAGGAGGTTCAACAGAACCTCAGATCTGGAAGATTAACAACAGAAAGTCTCTCCCCTGCTCAGTGGTCAGCTCTTGGCTTCATGTTACTGTCCTCAGGACAAGACCTGGAGATGTTTGACCTGAAGAAATACTCTGCTTCAGAGTGGGTTCTTCTGAGGCTGCTGCCAGTGGTCACAGCCTGCAGAAAAGCCCTGTAAGTGTTCTGCAGGTGTTCTGCAGGTGTCTGCAGGTGTCTGCAGTTGTTCTGCAGGTGACCTGTAAATGTTCTGCAGGTGTCTGCAGGTGTCTGCAGGTGTCTGCAGTTGTTCTGCAGGTGACCTGTAAATGTTCTGCAGGTGTCTGCAGGTGTTCTGCACGTGTTCTGCAGGTGTTCTGCAGGTGACCTGTAAATGTTCTGCAGGTGTCTGCAGGTGTCTGCAGGTGTCTGCAGGTGTTCTGCAGGTGTCTGCAGGTGTCTGCAGGTGTCTGCAGGTGTCTGCAGGTGTCTGCAGGTGTCTGCAGGTGTCTGCAGGTGTTCTGCAGGTGTCTGCAGGTGACCTGTAAATGTTCTGCAGGTGCCTGCAGGTGTTCTGCAGGTGTCTGCAGGTGTTCTGCAGGTGACCTGTAAATGTTCTGCAGGTGTCTGCAGGTGTTCTGCAGGTGTCTGCAGTTGTTCTGCAGGTGACCTGTAAATGTTCTGCAGGTGTCTGCAGGTGTTCTGCACGTGTTCTGCAGGTGTTCTGCAGGTGACCTGTAAATGTTCTGCAGGTGTCTGCAGGTGTCTGCAGGTGTTCTGCAGATGTCTGCAGATGTTCTGCAGGTGTCTGCAGGTGTCTGCAGGTGTTCTGCAGGTGTCAGCAGGTGTCTGCAGGTGTCTGCAGGTGTCTGCAGGTGTCTGCAGGTGTTCTGCAGGTGTCTGCAGGTGTTCTACAGGTGTCTGCAGGTGTCTGCAGGTGTTCTGCAGGTGTCTGCAGGTGTTCTGCAGGTGGTCTGCAGGTGTCTGCAGGTGTCTGCAGGTGACCTGTAAATGTTCTGCAGGTGCCTGCAGGTGTTCTGCAGGTGTCTGCAGGTGTTCTGCAGGTGACCTGTAAATGTTCTGCAGGTGTCTGCAGGTGTTCTGCAGGTGTCTGCAGTTGTTCTGCAGGTGACCTGTAAATGTTCTGCAGGTGTCTGCAGGTGTTCTGCACGTGTTCTGCAGGTGTTCTGCAGGTGACCTGTAAATGTTCTGCAGGTGTCTGCAGGTGTCTGCAGGTGTTCTGCAGATGTCTGCAGATGTTCTGCAGGTGTCTGCAGGTGTCTGCAGGTGTTCTGCAGGTGTCAGCAGGTGTCTGCAGGTGTCTGCAGGTGTCTGCAGGTGTCTGCAGGTGTTCTGCAGGTGTCTGCAGGTGTCTGCAGGTGTTCTACAGGTGTCTGCAGGTGTCTGCAGGTGTTCTGCAGGTGTCTGCAGGTGTTCTGCAGGTGGTCTGCAGGTGTCTGCAGGTGTCTGCAGGTGTTCTGCAGGTGTCTGCAGGTGTCTGCAGGTGTTCTACAGGTGTTCTGCAGGTGTCTGCAGGTTTCTGCAGGTGTTCAGCAACACGCATCACATCTGGCAGCGTTTTAGGCAGTCGCAGTAGTTACTCCAAGAACTGATTTCATTCCGTATCATTGCACCTTCCGTCCTCATAAAGGTCAACTAAAGAAATAAGCCTGCGTCCCTGATTGTGCAGGAGAGAACCAGAAGGATTTCCTGCTTTCTTCTTCTTTTCTTTTTTCAGGTTGAGTCACTGCAATCTGAGGGAGTGGAGTTGTGAAGCTCTGTCCCCCGTCCTCAGGGCCTCCTCCTCTAGTCTGCTAGAGCTGGACCTGAGTGACAATGACCTGAGGGATTCAGGGCTGAACGAGCTCTCTGTTGGTCTGAAGAGTCCAAACTGCCGGCTGGAGATCCTCAGGTTAGTGCTCCTTATCAGCATCATCAGTTTTTCTAAATGGCAGCTTGAAATGTTGGTTATCTTCCAAAAAGAGGAAATATCTTTACCAAAATGCCGACCAGCCGACCACTGTTCACTCCCACAGCTTTTAAAATGACTTAGTCTGGTTCTGGTTCCTGTGCTTCGCTCCCCAGTCAGGTCCAGGCCCCGACACAGGACCCAGAACTTTGCATAAATGAGCTGTTAATTAGTGAGGATTGTGTGTGTGTGTGTGTGTGTGTGTGTGCGTGTATGTATGTGTGTGTGTGTGTGTGTGTGTGTGTGTGTTTGTGTGCGTGTATGTATGTGTGTGTGTGTGTGTGTGTGTGTGTGTGTGTGTGTGTGTGTGTGTGTGTGTGTGTGTGTGTGGTGGATGTGCTTGCATGCAGGTTATCGGGCTGTCTCATCACAGCAGTAGGATGTTCTTCTCTGGCCTCAGCGTTGAGGTCCAACCCAACCCATCTAAAAGAACTGGACCTGAGCTTCAACCATCCTGGAGATGTTGGAACGAAGCAGCTCTCTGCTGTTCTGGAGGCTCCAGAGTTGAGCCTGGAGGTTCTCAGGTAGATGTAAACACCCTCTCTAAAATGAAGACCTGATACTATTTATTGATGAGCGATGTACATCTACTTCCTGGTGGTTCAGTTCTCACCGAAAAACAAGAGAGGAGACGGGAAAGCTCCACAATGGAGTCCAGAGAGCTGTGAGATGATTCCAATTCTGGCAAAGCTGGCATTTGAACAACTGCAGAAAGGCAATGTGATCTTCTACGAGTCCGATCTAAGAGACTGTGGCATCACCGTCAGGTCGGCTGATGCCTACTCAGGAGTGTTCACGCAGATGTTCAGAAGGGAGCGAGGACTGTTCAAGGAGGAGGTGTTCTGCTTTGTCCATCTGAGTGTTCAGGAGTTTCTCGCTGCTCTTCATGCACATTTGAAATTCACCAATTCTGGCACCAACATACTGTCAGAAAAAACAACCTTATTACGTTATTTACGCTCTAATCTGTTCAACACCAAAATCAAACAGGCTGATTTTTACCAGTGTGCGGTGGACGAGGCCTTGCAAAATGAAAAAGGACACCTGGACCTGTTCCTGCGGTTCCTTTTGGGTCTTTCTCTGCCGACCAATCAGGCTCTTCTACAAGGTCTAATTAACAGTGAAGGCAGCTCAGAGCCCAATCAGGAAATCATTGGCTACATCAAGAGGAAGATTGGAGAGAATCTGTCCTCAGAGAGAATCATCAACCTGTTCCACTGTCTGAACGAGCTGAACGATAGTTCACTGGTCCAGGAGGTTCAACAGAACCTCAGATCTGGAAGATTGACAACAGAAGGTCTCTCCCCTGCTCAGTGGTCAGCTCTTGGCTTCATATTACTGTCCTCAGGACAAGACCTGGAGATGTTTGACCTGAAGAAATACTCTGCTTCAGAGTGGGTTCTTCTGAGGCTGCTGCCAGTGGTCACAGCCTGCAGAAAAGCCCTGTAAGTGTTCTGCAGGTGTCTGCAGGTGTTCTGCAGGTGTTCTGCAGGTGTCTGCAGGTGTCTGCAGGTGTTCTGCAGGTGTTCTGCAGGTGTTCTGCAGGTGTTCTGCAGGTGTTCTGCAGGTGTTCTGCAGGTGTTCTGCAGGTGTTCTGCAGGTGTCTGCAGGTGTCTGCAGGTGTCTGCAGGTGTCTGCAGGTGTCTGCAGGTGTCTGCAGGTGTCTGCAGGTGTTCTGCAGGTGTCTGCAGGTGTTCTGCAGGTGTCTGCAGGTGTCTGCAGGTGTTCTGCAGGTGTCTGCAGGTGTTCTGCAGGTGTCTGCAGGTGTTCTGCAGGTGTCTGCAGGTGTTCTACAGGTGTTCTGCAGGTGTTCTGCAGGTGTCTGCAGGTGTCTGCAGGTGTCTGCAGGTGTCTGCAGGTGTTCTGCAGGTGTTTGCAGGTGTCTGCAGGTGTTCTGCAGGTGTCTGCAGGTGTCTGCAGGTGTCTGCAGGTGTTCTGCAGGTGTCTACAGTGTTCTGCAGGTGTCTGCAGGTGTTCTGCAGGTGTTCTGCAGGTGTTCTGCAGGTGTCCTGCAGGTGTTCTGCAGGTGTCTGCAGGTGTTCTGCAGGTGTTCTGCAGGTGTTCTGCAGGTGTCTGCAGGTGTCTGCAGGTGTTCTGCAGGTGTTCTGCAGGTGACTGCAGGTGTTCTGCAGGTGACTGCAGGTGTCTGCAGGTGTCTGCAGGTGTTCTGCAGGTGTCTGCAGGTGTCTGCAGGTGTCTGCAGGTGTTCTGCAGGTGTTCTGCAGGTGTCTGCAGGTGTCTGCAGGTGTCTGCAGGTGTCTGCAGGTGTCTGCAGGTGTTCTGCAGGTGTTCTGCAGGTGTTCTGCAGGTGTCTTCAGGTGTTCAGCAACACGCATCACATCTGGCAGCGTTTTAGGCAGTCGCAGTAGTTACTCCAAGAACTGATTTCATTCCGTATCATTGCACCTTCCGTCCTCATAAAGGTCAACTAAAGAAATAAGCCTGCGTCCCTGATTGTGCAGGAGAGAACCAGAAGGATTTCCTGCTTTCTTCTTCTTTTCTTTTTTCAGGTTGAGTCACTGCAATCTGAGGGAGTGGAGTTGTGAAGCTCTGTCCCCCGTCCTCAGCGCCTCCTCCTCTAGTCTGCTAGAGCTGGACCTGAGTGACAATGAGCTGAGGAATTCAGGGCTGAACAAGCTCTCTGTTGGTCTGAAGAGTCCAAACTGCCGGCTGGAGATCCTCAGGTTAGTGCTCCTTATCAGCATCATCAGTTTTTCTAAATGGCAGCTTGAAATGTTGGTTATCTTCCAAAAAGAGGAAATATCTTTACCAAAAATGCCGACCAGCCGACCACTGTTCACTCCCACAGCTTTTAAAATGACTTAGTCTGGTTCTGGTTCCTGTGCTTCGCTCCCCAGTCAGGTCCAGGCCCCGACACACGACCCAGAACTTTGCATAAATGAGCTGTTAATTAGTGAGCAATGTGTGTGTGTGTGTGTGTGTGTGTGTGTGTGTGTGTGTGTGTGTGTGTGTGTGTGTGTGTGTGTGGTGGATGTGCTTGCATGCAGGGTATCGGGCTGTCTCATCACAGCAGAAGGATGTTCTTCTCTGGCCTCAGCGTTGAGGTCCAACCCAACCCATCTAAAAGAACTGGACCTGAGCTTCAACCATCCTGGAGATGATGGAACGAAGCAGCTCTCTGCTGTTCTGGAGGATCCAGAGTTGAGCCTGGAGGTTCTCAGGTAGATGCAAACACCCTCCCTAAAATGAAGACCTGATACTATTTATTGATGAGCGATGTACATCGACATCCTGGTTGTTCAGTCCACACTGAAAAACAAGAGAGGAGACGGGAAAGCTCCACAATGGAGTCCAGAGAGCTGTGAGATGATTCCAATTCTAGCAAAGCTGGCATTTGAACAACTGCAGAAAGGCAATGTGATCTTCTACGAGTCCGATCTAAGAGACTGTGGCATCACCGTCGGGTCGGCTGATGTCTACTCAGGAGTGTTCACGCAGATGTTCAGAAGGGAGCGAGGACTGTTCAAGGAGGAGGTGTTCTGCTTTGTCCATCTGAGTGTTCAGGAGTTTCTCGCTGCTCTTCATGCACATTTGACATTCACCAAGTCTGGCATCAACATACTGTCAGAAACACCAACCTCATTACGTTATTTACTCTCTAAACTGCCCAACTCCAAAATCAAACAGGCTGATTTTTACCAGTGTGCGGTGGACGAGGCCTTGCAAAATGAAAAAGGACACCTGGACCTGTTCCTGCGGTTCCTTTTGGGTCTTTCTCTGCCGACCAATCAGGCTCTTCTACGAGGTCTAATTAACGGTGAAGGCAGCTCAGAGCCCAATCAGGAAATCATTGGCTACATCAAGAGGAAGATTGGAGAGAATCTGTCCTCAGAGAGAAACATCAACCTGTTCCACTGTCTGAACGAGCTGAACGATAGTTCACTGGTCCAGGAGGTTCAACAGAACCTCAGATCTGGAAGATTGACAACAGAAAGTCTCTCCCCTGCTCAGTGGTCGGCTCTTGGCTTCATATTACTGTCCTCAGGACAAGACCTGGAGATGTTTGACCTGAAGAAATACTCTGCTTCAGAGTGGGTTCTTCTGAGGCTGCTGCCAGTGGTCACAGCCTGCAGAAAAGCCCTGTAAGTGTTCTGCAGGTGTTCTGCGGGTGTTCTGCAGGTGTCTGCGGGTGTCTGCAGGTGTCTGCAGGTGTCTGCAGGTGTCTGCAGGTGTTCTGCAGGTGTTCTGCAGGTGTCTGCAGGTGTTCTGCAGGTGTTCTGCAGGTGTCTGCGGGTTTCTGCAGATGTCTGCGGGTGTCTGCAGGTGTCTGCAGGTGTCTGCAGGTGTTTCACAGGTGTTCTGTAGGTGTCTGCAGGTGTCTGCAGGTGTCTGCAGGTGTCTGCAGGTGTTATGCAGGTGGTCTGCAGGTGTCTGCAGGTGTCTGCAGGTGTCTGCAGGTGTTCTGCAGGTGTCTGCAGGTGTCTGCAGGTGTTATGCAGGTGGTCTGCAGGTGTCTGCAGGTGTCTGCAGGTGTTCTGCAGGTGGTCTGCAGGTGTTCTGCAGGTGTCTGCAGGTGTCTGCAGGTGTTATGCAGGTGGTCTGCAGGTGTCTGCAGGTGTCTGCAGGTGTTCTGCAGGTGGTCTGCAGGTGTCTGCAGGTGTGTGCAGGTGTTCTGCAGGTGTCTGCAGGTGTCTGCAGGTGTTCTGCAGGTGCCTGCAGGTGTCTGCAGGTGGTCTGCAGGTGTCTGCAGGTGTCTGCAGGTGTCTGCAGGTGTGTGCAGGTGTTCTGCAGGTGTCTGCGGGTGTCTGCAGGTGTTCTGCGGGTGTCTGCGGGTGTCTGCGGGTGTCTGCGGGTGTCTGCGGGTGTCTGCAGGTGTTCTGCAGGTGTCTGCAGGTGTCTGCAGGTGTTATGCAGGTGTTCTGTAGGTGTCTGCAGGTGTCTGCAGGTGTTCTGCAGGTGTTCTGCAGGTGTTCTGCAGGTGTCTGCAGGTGTCTGCAGGTGTTCTGCAGGTGGTCTGCAGGTGTCTGCAGGTGTTCTGCAGGTGGTCTGCAGGTGTTCTGCAGGTGTCTGCAGGTGTCTGCAGGTGTTATGCAGGTGGTCTGCAGGTGTCTGCAGGTGTCTGCAGGTGTTCTGCAGGTGGTCTGCAGGTGTCTGCAGGTGTGTGCAGGTGTTCTGCAGGTGTCTGCAGGTGTCTGCAGGTGTTCTGCAGGTGTCTGCAGGTGTTATGCAGGTGGTCTGCAGGTGTTCTGCAGGTGTCTGCGGGTGTCTGCAGGTGTTCTGCGGGTGTCTGCAGGTGTCTGCGGGTGTCTGCAGGTGTCTGCGGGTGTCTGCAGGTGTCTGCAGGTGTTCGGCAGGTGTCTGCAGGTGTCTGCAGGTGTTATGCAGGTGTTCTGTAGGTGTCTGCAGGTGTTCTGCAGGTGTTCTGCAGGTGTCTGCAGGTGTTCTGCAGGTGTTCTGCAGGTGTTCTGCAGGTGTCTGCAGGTGTTCTGCAGGTGTCTGCAGGTGTCTGCAGGTGTTCAGCAACACGCATCACATCTGGCAGCGTTTTAGGCAGTCGCAGTAGTTACTCCAAGAACTGATTTCATTCCGTATCATTGCAGCTTCCGTCCTCATAAAGGTCAACTAAAGAAATAAGCCTGTGTCCCTGATTGTGCAGGAGAGAACCAGAAGGATTTCCTGCTTTCTTCTTCTTTTCTTTTTTCAGGTTGAGTCACTGCAATCTGAGGGAGTGGAGTTGTGAAGCTCTGTCCCCCGTCCTCAGCGCCTCCTCCTCTAGTCTGCTAGAGCTGGACCTGAGTGACAATGAGCTGAGGGATTCAGGGCTGAACAAGCTCTCTGTTGGTCTGAAGAGTCCAAACTGCCGGCTGGAGATCCTCAGGTTAGTGCTCCTTATCAGCATCATCAGTTTTTCTAAATGGCAGCTTGAAATGTTGGTTATCTTCCAAAAAGAGGAAATATCTTTACCAAAAATGCCGACCAGCCGACCACTGTTCACTCCCACAGCTTTTAAAATGACTTAGTCTGGTTCTGGTTCCTGTGCTTCGCTCCCCAGTCAGGTCCAGGCCCCGACACACGACCCAGAACTTTGCAGAAATGAGCTGTTAATTAGTGAGCTGTGTGTGTGTGTGTGTGTGTGTGTGTGTGTGTGTGTGTGTGTGCATGTATGTATGTATGTGTGTGTGTTTGTGTGCGTGTATGTATGTGTGTGTGTGTGTGTGTGTGTGTATGTGTGTGTATGTGTTTGTGTGTTTGTGTATGTATGTGTGTGTGTCTGTGTGCGTGTGTGTGTGTGTGTGTGTGTGTGTTTGTGTGCGTGTATGTATGTGTATGTATGTGTGTGTATGTGTGTGTGTGTATGTGTGTGTGTGTTTGTGTATGTATGTGTGTGTGTGTGTGTGTGTGTGTGTGTGTTTGTGTGCGTGGTGGATGTGCTTGCATGCAGGTTATCGGGCTGTCTCATCACAGCAGAAGGATGTTCTTCTCTGGCCTCAGCGTTGAGGTCCAACCCAACCCATCTAAAAGAACTGGACCTGAGCTTCAACCATCCTGGAGATGATGGAACGAAGCAGCTCTCTGCTGTTCTGGAGGATCCAGAGTTGAGCCTGGAGGTTCTCAGGTAGATGCAAACACCCTCCCTAAAATGAAGACCTGATACTATTTATTGATGAGCGATGTACATCTACTTCCTGGTTGTTCAGTCCACACCGAAAAACAAGAGAGGAGACGGGAAAGCTCCACAATGGAGTCCAGAGAGCTGTGAGATGATTCCAATTCTGGCAAAGCTGGCATTTGAACAACTGCAGAAAGGCAATGTGATCTTCTACGAGTCCGATCTAAGAGACTGTGGCATCACCGTCAGGGAGGCTGATGCCTACTCAGGAGTGTTCACGCAGATGTTCAGAAGGGAGCGAGGACTGTTCAAGGAGGAGGTGTTCTGCTTTGTCCATCTGAGTGTTCAGGAGTTTCTCGCTGCTCTTCATGCACATTTGACATTCACCAAGTCTGGCATCAACATACTGTCAGAAACACCAACCTCATTACGTTATTTACGCTCTAAACTGTCCAACATCAAAATCAAACAGGCTGATTTTTACCAGTGTGCGGTGGACGAGGCCTTGCAAAATGAAAAAGGACACCTGGACCTGTTCCTGCGGTTCCTTTTGGGTCTTTCTCTGCCGACCAATCAGGCTCTTCTACGAGGTCTAATTAACCTTGAAGGCAGCTCAGAGCCCAATCAGGAAATCATTGGCTACATCAAGAGGAAGATTGGAGAGAATCCGTCCTCAGAGAGAATCATCAACCTGTTCCACTGTCTGAACGAGCTGAACGATAGTTCACTGGTCCAGGAGGTTCAACAGAACCTCAGATCCAGAAGATTGAGAACAGAAAGTCTCTCCCCTGCTCAGTGGTCAGCTCTTGGCTTCATATTACTGTCCTCAGGACAAGACCTGGAGATGTTTGACCTGAAGAAATACTCTGCTTCAGAGTGGGTTCTTCTGAGGCTGCTGCCAGTGGTCAAAGCCTGCAGAAAAGCTGTGTAAGTGTTCTGCAGGTGTTCTGCAGCTGTTCTGCAGGTGTTCTGCAGGTGTCTGCAGGTGTCTGCAGGTGTGTGCAGGTGTTCTGCAGGTGTCTGCAGGTGTCTGCAGGTGTCTGCAGGTGTTCTGCAGGTGTCTGCAGGTGTTCTGCAGGTGTCTGCAGGTGTCTGCAGGTGTCTGCATGTGTTCAGCAGGTGACTGCAGGTGTTCTGCAGGTGTTCTGCAGGTGTCTGCATGTGTTCTGCAGGTGTCTGCAAGTGTCTGCAGGTGTTCTGCAGGTGTTCTGCAGGTGTCTGCATGTGTTCAGCAGGTGACTGCAGGTGTTCTGCAGGTGTCTGCAGGTGTTCTGCAGGTGTCTGCAGGTGTTCTGCAGGTGTCTGCAGGTGTTCTACAGGTGACTGCAGGTGTCTGCAGGTGTTCTACAGGTGTCTGCAGGTGTCTGCAGGTGTCTGCAGGTGTCTGCAGGTGTCAGCAGGTGTCTGCAGGTGTCTGCAGGTGTTTGCAGGTGTCTGCAGGTGTCTGCAGGTGTCTGCAGGTGTCTGCAGGTGTCAGCAGGTGTATGCAGGTGTTCTGCAGGTGTTCTGCAGGTGTCTGCAGGTGTCTGCAGGTGTCTGCAGGTGTCTGCAGGTGTCTGTAGGTGTTCAGCAGGTGTCTGCAGGTGTCTGCAGGTGTCTGCAGGTGTTCTGCAGGTGTTCTGCAGGTGTCTGCAGGTGTCTGCAGGTGTTCTGCAGGTGTTCTGCAGGTGTCTGCAGGTGTTCTGCAGGTGTCTGCAGGTGTCTGCAGGTGTTCTACAGGTGTCTGCAGGTGTCTACAGGTGTCTGCAGGTGTTCTGCAGGTGTTCTGCAGGCGTCTGCAGGTGTCTACAGGTGTCTGCAGGTGTCTGCAGGTGTTCTGCAGGTGTTCTGCAGGTGTCTGCAGGTGTTCTGCAGGTGTCTGCAGGTGTCTGCAGGTGTTCAGCAACACGCATCACATCTGGCAGCGTTTTAGGCAGTCGCAGTAGTTACTCCAAGAACTGATTTCATTCCGTATCATTGCAGCTTCCGTCCTCATAAAGGTCAACTAAAGAAATAAGCCTGCGTCCCTGATTGTGCAGGAGAGAACCAGAAGGATTTCCTGCTTTCTTCTTCTTTTCTTTTTTCAGGTTGAGTCACTGCAATCTGAGGGAGAGGAGTTGTGAAGCTCTGTCCCCCGTCCTCAGCGCCTCCTCCTCTAGTCTGCTAGAGCTGGACCTGAGTGACAATGACCTGAGGGATTCAGGGCTGAACAAGCTCTCTGTTGGTCTGAAGAGTCCAAACTGCCGGCTGGAGATCCTCAGGTTAGTGCTCCTTATCAGCATCATCAGTTTTTCTAAATGGCAGCTTGAAATGTTGGTTATCTTCCAAAAAGAGGAAATATCTTTACCAAAAATGCCGACCAGCCGACCACTGTTCACTCCCACAGCTTTTAAAATGACTTAGTCTGGTTCTGGTTCCTGTGCTTCGCTCCCCAGTCAGGTCCAGGCCCCGACACACGACCCAGAACTTTGCATAAATGAGCTGTTAATTAGTGAGCAATGTCTGTGTGTGTGTGTGTGTGTGTGTGTGTGTGTGTGTGTGTGTGTGTGTGTGTGTGTGTGTGTGTGTGTGGTGTGTGTGCTTGCATGCAGGTTATCGGGCTGTCTCATCACAGCAGAAGGATGTTCTTCTCTGGCCTCAGCGTTGAGGTCCAACCCAACCCATCTAAAAGAACTGGACCTGAGCTTCAACCATCCTGGAGATGATGGAACGAAGCAGCTCTCTGCTGTTCTGGAGGATCCAGAGTTGAGCCTGGAGGTTCTCAGGTAGATGCAAACACCCTCCCTAAAATGAAGACCTGATACTATTTATTGATGAGCATGGAGACCTTCCAGACGTTCGCTGGTTCAAGCAGCACATTGTGAGATCTGAACCACCTCTGAGCAGAGAGATGTGATGCTTTCTGGACCTTCAGGGTTCGAGAACCCAGATAAGGGAGAATAAAAGGGTCACGTCAGAGATACAAAAAGATCAGGTGATGCCAGCACAACCATCTGGCTGCAGCCACTGCCTGTGAGGGAATCCTTAGAGAGAAATAGGCAAAGTTCTCCTCCATGACGTTGGCATATGGAGAGATGTCACAAATCCAGCTCTGAGGTTCACAAACCGAATCAAGAGCAAACCGGTTCAGGCCGACCCAAAGTCAGGGACGAACAGTGTAGAGCTCAAGGTTGCGGTGGCATCTGTTGAACCTCTGTCCTGCCTTGGATTTCATTTCCTCTGTGTCTTCTCCCAATCCAGACTGGACCATTGTGGGAAAGAGAGACTTAAGAGTGGTCTGAAGAAGTGTAAGTGATCAACTTGATGCGTCAGCACGTCACGCTCTGAAAAAAGCAGCAGTTCGTGGACTCAGTTGTGTTTCATGAGCTGGTTCCTGGTTCCTCCTCTCTCCCTTTAGATCACTGTGAGCTCAGCGTGGACACCAACACCGTCCACAGGTCAATCCAAGTGTCCAACAACAAGGTGATGAGGACAGTGGCCGAGGACCAACCATATCCAGACCATCCAGAGAGGTTTGAGGACTGTATCCAGCTGCTGTGTAGCAACAGCCTAACTGGTCGCTGTTACTGGGAGGTGGAGTGGACAGGATGGGTTCACATTTCTGTAGCATACAAAAAGATCCAGAGACATGGAATCAGTCTCCAATGCTGGTTTGGAAGGAATCAGCAGTCTTGGAGCCTTGACTGTTCTTACAGAGGTTACTCTGTCCTCCACGATAACATAAAGGTAGCCCTCCCCCCCTTCTCATCCACTGATCCTCGGAGAGTCGCCGTCTATGTGAACTACCCCGCTGGCACTGTGACCTTCTACAGATTCACCACCGACACCCCGGTCCCCCTCTATACCTTCAAAACCACATTCACTGAACCGCTGTTCCCCGGCTTTGGCTTTAGTTTATGGTCTGAGTCCTCGGTGCATTTGTGTTCGAACGCAGGAGAAGCTTCCGTCTGAAGAAACACGAGGGTTGAGCTCATGGCCTGAATATGAGTTCTAGACCTGCTGGATGTTCATCATGAAGGTCCCGTCTGTCCAACCAACCTCATCTTTCCTATTGCTGATTCCACAGGTTGTCAGGAGAGAGCAACGTGATCCTAGGAAAACTGGCTGTTTTTCTACACCTTTGTCCTTTATTTTTAATTTTCCTGGTGAGATTAAACCTCTTTTTCCAAAGCGACTCAGCCAAGTTGGCCTCATCCTTCATGATCACCACGAGAACTCACAGATGTAAACAGTAACATAGATCCCAAGAGGAGACAGAGAGCTTAGAACGGACAAGAGACAAAATTAACATCCAACATCAGAAAAGCAATGTCAATTCTCACTCAGATACATTTTTAAGGGTCTTGAATTGTCCAAGCGTGAACTATGGGGTGTTTAGAATGTTATTCCACAGCCAGCTAAATAATCATAGAGCTCTGGAAAGGCTGCCATCTAGTGGAGCAAATGTTGTAGGCACCATATAACACAACTGTGATCATCAGTATAAATCTGTATTCTAAAAAACAGCATCTTCAGAGTCGCCCTCGACTTAAAAATAATCTCATGGTGAATCACAATACAAGAGGAAACAGCATCTGCATGTTGTCAAGAGGACATTTCTGATATTCCAATATTTATGTTTTTAACTGTCGTGCTGATCACGGCCATGCTGGGGGGGTGAAGGTCTAGAACAGCACCGGACTCGTGACAAAAGACGTCACAAAAGCAGTCCGGGATTTTTGACCACAATTCCAATGAAGCAGGAATCAGAAATAAACTGGATCACAGTGGGATTGTGGAGCACGTCTGAGATGTTCAGCCATCGTAGCTCTGGTGCAGTAAAGATGAAGTATTCTACATATACGGCTGAATATATAGTTAGAACTAAATGCATCAGTGAGGCCTTCCTTCCCCTCACAGCATCATTAACAGCTTCACAGGCTGAAACAGGCCATTGATATTTAGACTATTGATCAACGGCTGCTCCTGTTAGGAGAATCAATAGAAGAATCAGGTCGTGCCCCCACAATAGAACATGGCTGCACGAGTGTGCACTGTAGCGCACGGCTGTGCCGCTCCGCCCCCATGGCGAGGGCGTCCGCGGTCTGCGTCCGTCTCAACACCGTCTCAACGCCGTGCCGCTCCGCCCCCACGGCGAGGGCGTCCGCGGCCTGCGGCCACCACCCGTCTCAACGCTGTGCCGCTCCGCCCCCACGGCGAGGGCGTCCACGGTCTGCGTCCGTCTCAACACCGTCTCAACGCCGTGCCGCTCCGCCCCCACGGCGAGGGCGTCCACGGTCTGCGTCCGCGGCCTCCACCCGTCTCAACGCTGTGCCGCTCCGCCTCCACGTCGACGGCGTCCGCAGCCTCCACCCGTCTCAACGCTGTGCCGCTCCGCCCCCACGGCGAGGGCGTCCGCGGTCTGCGGCCTCCACCCGTCTCAACCCTGTGCCGCTCCGCCCCCACGGCGAGGGCGTCCACGGTCTGCGTCCGTCTCAACACCGTCTCAACGCCGTACCGCTCCGCCCCCACGGCGAGGGCATCCGCGGTCTGCAGCCTCCACCCGTCTCAACGCTGTGCCGCTCCGCCCCCACGGCGAGGGCGTCCGCGGCCTGCGGCCTCCACCCGTCTCAACGCTGTGCCGCTCCGCCCCCACGGCGAGGGCGTCCACGGTCTGCGTCCGTCTCAACACCGTCTCAACGCCGTACCGCTCCGCCCCCACGGCGAGGGCGTCCGCGGTCTGCAGCCTCCACCCGTCTCAACGCTGTGCCGCTCCGCCCCCATGGCGAGGGCGTCCGCGGCCTGCGGCCTCCACCCGTCTCAACGCTGTGCCGCTCCGCCCCCATGGCGAGGGCGTCCGCGGCCTGCGGCCTCCACCCGTCTCAACGCTGTGCCGCTCCGCCCCCACGGCGAGGGCGTCCACGGTCTGCAGCCTCCACCCGTCTCAACGCTGTGCCGCTCCGCCCCCATGGCGAGGCCGTCCGCGGCCTGCGGCCTCCACCCGTCTCAACGCTGTGCCGCTCCGCCTCCACGGCGACGGCGTCCGCGGCCTCCACCCGCCTCAACGCTGTGCCGCTCCGCCTCCACGGCGACGGCGTCCGCGGCCTCCACCCGTCTCAACGCTGTGCCGCTCCGCCTCCACGGCGACGGCGTCCGCGGCCTCCACCCGTCTAAACGCTGTGCCGCTCCGCCTCCACGGCGACGGCGTCCGCGGCCTCCACCCGTCTCGACGCTGTGCCGCTCCGCCCCCACGGCGAGGGCGTCCGCGGCCTGCGGCCTCCACCCGTCTCAACGCTGTGCCGCTCCGCCCCCACGGCGACGGCGTCCGCGGCCTCCACCCGTCTCAACGGTGTGCCGCTCCGCCCCCACGGCGACGGCGTCCGTGGCCTCCACCCGTCTCAGCGCTGTGCCGCTCCGCCCCCACGGCGACGCCGTTCGCGGCCTCCACCCGTCTCAACGCTGTGCCGCTCCGCCCCCACGGTGAGGGCGTCCGCGGTCTGCGGCCTCCGCCCGTCTCAACGCTGTGCCGCTCCGCCCCCATGGTGACGGCGTCCACCCTTCTCAACGATGTGCCGCTCCGCCCCCACGGTGACGGCGTCCGCGGTCTGCGGCCTCCACCCGTCTCAACGCTGTGCCGCTCCGCCCCCATGGTGAGGGCACGCCGTCCCGTCTAGAGCGGAGCGTGAACATCTGTGATGGCTTTGAAGAGTTCCTGTGTGAGACACCTGGTGATGTGACCAGTGTCACCACTGTGTCCTCCACAGCCTTGATGGGGCTGAAGATCAGGTGACCCGACAGCATGGATCCGCTACACCTGCCTCAGGTAACCGTCTTGGTGTCGTCGCTCTAGAACGGAACCGTTTCATTCAGGGTGGCGCCGACGGCGACATGAAGCTGTTCAAACTGTCGACGGCAGAGCGGAGTGTGTTTGGGTCATGGTGGTGGAATTTTACTGCTGCTGAGTGTTTGAGTGGTGTGTGTGTGTGAGTGTGTGAGTGTGTGAGTGAGTGTGTGTGTGTGAGTGAGTGTGAGTGTGTGAGTGAGTGTGTGTGTGTGTGTGTGTGTGTGAGTGTGTGTGTGAGTGAGTGTATGAGTGGTGTGTGTGTGTGAGTGTGTGTGAGTGTGTGTGTGTGTGTGTGTGTGTGAGTGTGTGTGTGAGTGAGTGTATGAGTGGTGTGTGTGGGTGGGTGTGAGTGTGTGGTGTGTGTGTGTGTGTGTTAGTGTGTGTGCTGTATGAGTGGTGTGTGTGGGTGTGTGTGTGTGTTAGTGTGTGTGCTGTATGAGTGGTGTGTGTGTGTGAGTGTGTGTGTGAGTGAGTGTATGAGTGGTGTGTGTGTGTGAGTGTGTGTGAGTGTGTGTGTGTGTGTGTGTGTGAGTGTGTGTGTGAGTGAGTGTATGAGTGGTGTGTGTGGGTGGGTGTGAGTGTGTGGTGTGTGTGTGTGTGTGTTAGTGTGTGTGCTGTATGAGTGGTGTGTGTGGGTGTGTGTGTGTGTTAGTGTGTGTGCTGTATGAGTGGTGTGTGTGTGTGTGTGTGTGTGTGTGTGTTAGTGTGTGTGCTGTATGAGTGGTGTGTGTGGGTGTGTGTGTGTGTGCGTGTGCTGTATGAGTGGTGTGTGTTTGTGTGTGTGTGTGTGTGTGTTTGTGTGTGAGTGTGTTTGTTAGTGTGTGTGCTGTATGAGTGGTGTGTGTGTGTGTGTGTTTGTGTGTGTGTGTGTGTGTTTGTGTGTGTGTGAGTGTGTGGTGTGTGTGTGTGTGTGTGGGTGTTTGTGTGTGTGTGTGTGTGTGCGTGTTGTTGAGAATTGTCTTTATCTTGTTGTTATGTGTTTCACCATATGTTCCTGTCTTCCCTTAGAAGTTAGGCAAGGTAGACTAAATGTAATTAAGAACAGACATTTGCAGGATTGTTGTTTGATCTACTGTTATCTCAGGAGCCAGTCAGGCAGGGGGTGTCAAACACTCATTGTAAACAGGACATCAGGGGGGTTGATGATGATCACATTTGCATGAAGAATGGGATCTGGCCTGGGAAAACAATGGAAGAGAAGAACTCTACCAACACCAAAGGGACTGGAGGAAGAGGACGGGGACATCTCAGCGGGGGATTGCATGGACATTGTGAATTTGCATGTGTGTGACTATAAAGGACTGGGCCAAGGGATAGTTAGCTTGTCAGACTTCGTGCCCTGACGATTAACTCTGTTGTTGCTAGGGTTATGAACTGGCCCGGAGCTCTGTAGTATTTGTATCTGGAATTGGTTCTATTGTCAAATACATTTTGAAATTGGTACTCTTCTTCTCGAAGTCTTCATTCAACGAACACGCGGATCGGCAGCTACATACAGGAGGTATTGCGATCCAACAATTTGGTGACCCCGACGTGATGAAGAGAGAAGTCATCTGAGGCAAGGAATTCAACAACGGTCACTTCGGAGGACAACTGACGACAAGGGATCCCTAATAAAAAGGTAAGCAGACACCTGTTTAATCAAGCTCTGCAGATTGGCAATTTCCAAAAATTTGTGGTCACTGTCAATTGAAGTGTCCTAGTTATAAATTCCAGATACAAATACAAAATATTGACTGCAGGAAGTACTGTTGAAATACACAGGGAAGTACTGTTGAAATACACAGGGAAGTACTGTTGAAAAATACAGGGAATTACGGTTAGAGTCCGGAAGTACTGTTGTTGTAAAACACAAGGAAGTACTGTTGAAATACACAGGGAAGTACTGTTGAAAAATACAGGGAATTACGGTTAGAGTCCGGAAGTACTGTTGTTGTAAAACACAGGGAAGTACTGTTGATAAAAACAGGGAATAGACGGTTAGAGTAAACCGTAACTAGTACAGTGTTGTAACGGTTAGAGTAAACCGGAGCTAGTACAGTGCTGTATTGCTGTATGCAGTGCACTGTATATCATAAAGATTTGGGTTGGGACTCGGAGCGCAGTTGACGGGACGGACACTCCCGACGCCCGAGATTTGTGTTTTTGTGTGGGGTGGAAAAGTGCCAGAGTGAACGTGAATTAAAAGGCTCTTTGTCCTTGGGAATTAACCCCCAGAGTGGAACCGGATCAAAGACGTTTGATCTAGAAGCTTGTTTCACTGAGGCATTGAGTTGACCGCTGGAGTCATTCACATTCAATCTCACTTGGGAGCATAGTTAAAGATGGAAGTGGAGTGTGGTAAAGCGTGTTGGGATCAGGGAGAATGTTCTCCCTATCCTCGGTCTGTGGAAGAACAGTGGAAGTGGACTCTTGATCAGGTGGTGAGTGGCATGAAAGAACAGGACAGGGAGAGAGAATTGGATGCAATAAAAAAGTTGTGGAGGGAAGCTCAGAAGCAGAAGATTCTTCCCTCTCCAGAGGTGAAGGTTAACTTAGCTGAAGCATTGTGTAAGTGGGAGTCAGAAACTCACACCATGTTACAGGATCATCTTGATAATCCAAAATTAGGGTTTATAGCAGGAAAATCATGGCAAAAACAGGGTAAGGAGTTAGAAGATAGGCGTCGAAGGATACATGTTGTGGCTGTGGCATGTGCAGCGGTGCACTATTGCAGATCTAGGGGGGTCACACGAGTGCCTAATGTTGAGAAGCCTCCATTAGAAGATTTAAATCAGACATTGACACTTAACACCACTCTTTACCCATCATTACCTACTATTATTTCCCCACCCCCGTATCAATTGCCAGTTTTGACTATTAATAGTGGTCAGTTAGATGTGGACAGGGATGAAGAACTGCAGGAGTTCTTTAAAACAGGATAGTCAAAAATCTACTTTAGATATTTTTAAAACACCTAGCAATCAAATAAAACAAGTAAAAAGAGTTGATCCCTCAGGAGGATTTGCCAGGGCTGAGCGCAGGGAGGAGAAGGCAAGATTGATTTATGGCAGTGATAAAGAGGAGAGTGAGAATAAGATAGATACATACAAAATTCCGGCTACATTTATTGGAGAATTGGAGCTTCCGGAGCATGTTCATCCTCAGACAGAATTATATGAAAAGGATCAGGGTTCAAGTACGGGAGATTGTGAATTAGAAGCAGGGGAAGAGAGTGAGTGTGAGTACAGAGGTTTACCACTGACAAGGGCCATAAATAATGAGGAGGGGGGTCGAATACACACGCGGAGTAAGGGGCCCGTTTCAGGAATGCCGCAGCTACAGGCCCCTCTGATACAGAAAAGAGGAGGACAGGAACCAGTATATGTTCCATTTGCTATTACAGATATCAATTGTTTAGTGGATAAGATGCCCCCACCCGCAGAGGGAGGCGGCAAGTGGATGTTTAGCCTTTTTAGTTTAACACAGAGCATGCAGCTGGCATTAGGAGATTAAAGAGGAATGGATGTGTGCCACAAGGTGCCATCCTGGCTCAGATAATCTACACATTACTTTATTCCGTCAGGCAATAATTGTAGGACTTCCACAATTAGTGAAAGAAGCCATGGAAGGAAATCCTGACCTTCCAGGCACTACGGCGGATGTCTGGGAGAGACATCTTTCACACCACATCAACACATCTAAAGCTAAACAACTGGGAAAGAAAGAGGAGGTGGTGACAGCGCAGGAACAGCTCCTAAATATGCTGTTAGATGAGGCACGGAAAAAGCTTAATGATAAACAAAAGGAAGAGAAACAGATGGTTCAGCAGTTTTCTCGGCAGGTGCAGCCAGATCAGTTAGGTCCGCAACAGGATTTTGCTCCGATAAACCCGTATTGAGTACCGTGGGAGAATGAGGTCTATCAGGATGCGTTTGAAGAAAAGTTACAGGGAAATTTTTGGATGATTACATCACCGTGTTTGTGTGTTGGGCCTGAAGGTGTGGCTGCACAGGTTGACCTTACTGCTGAACAGAATGAGTGGTATGAGAGACTGTAAAGGAAATGTTGTCATTTCTGGGTCTCGCAAGCTATAATAGACATTTTATTCCTGCATTTTCAGAAAAGTCTACGCCCCTACGTACAATGGTGAATGAACAGGGAATGCGTGATTTGGCAGCCCGGTTAACATGGACAAGATTTTAACTGCACCACACATAACACACACACACATGAAGGGATAAATATGGCAGGGTTTAACACAGCATCAGGCTCACCTATAAGACATGAAGCAGAAATGAGGCAATTGGCACGGGCACTCGTGGAGCCAGCGGAGGTCACAGTCGTAAAATGCAAAGGTTACAGCAAGGAGAACTCTTTAGAGGGAAAAGGTAATGAGGCGGCAGATCAGGCAGCAAGGAAGGCAGCAGGTTATAAACCAAGTTTCAGTTTGTTGATGGCAGAGAAAACGGTTCATGAAATGCTTCCAAGATACGACAGGGAAAGACTTGGTAAATTGGTACTCTTCTTCTCGAAGTCTTCATTCAACGAACACGCGGATCGGCAGCTACATACAGGAGGTATTGCGATCCAACAGTGTGTGTGTGTGTGTGTGTGTGTGTGTGTGTGTGTGTGTGTGTGTGCGTGTGTGTGTGTGTGGGTGTTTGTGTGTGCGTGTGTGCGTGTGTGTGCGTGTGTGTGCTGTCCATTCTAACATCAATATCAAATTGATGTTTCTGTTCGTTCCTTTCAGACATTTTCTGCCCCCCAACAAAGTGACACTGAGAAAAAACACAACCGACGGTATTTATTAAGAAATTCCGGTACTGTCCATGACAACACAAGGCTGCTTTGTTGCAGACGGATGGTTGTTGCTGGTTGTCATTCCTTGGAGAACGGCCACATCTGGGCCGTGTGGCGTAAGAGTGATCTGGCTGGTTTGTCATCAAACGTGGCAACAATGCCGCCTTGTCTCCAGATTCCTCAGAACTACTTGAGTCGCCCTGATCACAACTGTTTCATGCAGCTTTGTTCTTTTCTTTGATTCTGGACAACGTGCTCGTGTTCTTTGATGATCTGTGCTACTGTATCAGAACCTGCTACTAATCACGACCCTGGAAAGATGCAGCTCGATGGCACATGCGCTGCCTTTGTTCCTAAAGTCTTTGATGTCTTCTGTCATATGTTTCTTTAGGCTGATTCTGAAACTTTGGCTTTTGTCCCCTTTCGTTGGTCCACGTTACTAATATGGGTATTATGGGCTGTCCCAGTCCCGGTCGTTGGCCTGTCAAATGTCACTTTGGAGCAGTTCCATCAGCCAACTAAACCAATTCAAGTTAGTTGCCATTTCAAAATAAAGAGTTCAGAGTTAAGGGGTCTCACATTTGGGAGGTGCGTTTGGGCCCCATGTGACTAAAGCAGCTTTGAGAGAGAAGGTTGATGTAGGTTCATCCAGAAAATGATCAAAACAGCTTTCTGTGATCTGCTCCCCCACAACTATCGTTGCTCCTCTCTCTGTCTGATTTCCTGTCCCGTTACTAACTAACCAACTTTGGACCATCGTTAATGACTCAATCAGCCTTTAAACCATCTCCTGAACGACGGTGTTTGGGGACGGAGGCTCTAAATCAGGGGGCTCACACTTTTTCATGATAGGCTGATTGTTACGACTTGGCTCAAAGTTGTAACAAAAGGAGGGAATCAGCACACAGAAATATCAAATTATCTGGATATGTTTATTAAGAAACCGAAAGTGCTGAAAATAAAGATTCAAACCCAAACTAAAATGATGAGATGGCCATGACGTATGGTGGCAGCAGCCCAGCCCAGAGAGAGAGACTAAGGAGAACCGCCCCTTTTATGCCCTCTGGCTCCTCCCAGCTCGCAGGTGAAACCAGTCTCACTGACTCACTGACTAACCAGTCTCACTGACGTCAGTGAGACTGGTTTCACACTGATATTTTTAAATGTCACGCCGCGATCGACCGACCAGTAGATCCCGATCGACCGGTAGATCGGGATCGACGTAATGGGCACTCCTGCTCTAAAGAGAAGGTGTGTAGTTCACTCCTGAATTGTTCCTTCACTCACTTGATTGCAGGTCTACTGCCAGCAGGACGCTACAATGGCCCAAGAGATCCTGCTGAATGTTCTGGAGGATTTAACTGAGGAAGAATTCAATAAATTCAAATTTTACCTGAAAGATCCTGGAATCATGGGAGGCTTCAACCCGATTAAAAACTACCAACTAGAGACCAGAGAGAGGACGGTCGTTGTGGATTTGATGGTGAAGGCTAACAAAGATCAAGGAGCCCTGGAAGTCACCAAGAAGATTTTAGAGAAGATACCTCGGAACGACATTCTGCAAAATCTTTCAGCTGTCAGTTCAGATCCAACAGGTCAGTGACGCTTGTTTCAGTTTCTGTTCTAAAGCCTTTAATGCAGGCGAGTTCAGGACCAACAGACTGGGGAACTCATTCATCCCCCGAGCCATCAGGCTGTTCAACTCCTCACAGGGGGGGAGGAGGGCCAACAGGAGAACTGGAACATTTTTATAGTTTTATATTTATATTTATATTCTATTTTTAATTTATTCTATTTTATTTCTTATTTTATTCAATATCAATATCAATATCAATCTTTATTTATATGGCACTTTTCATACGCTAGGTAGCACAAAGTGCCTCACAAAGGATAAAAACAGCAAAGAGAACAACAGAATTAAGAAAAGGACAGACACACACATGCATACAACACACTTACACACACACCCACACACATAAACAAGCTGAGGCAAGCTGAGACATGGCTGGGCACCGAGACCTGAGGCGAAGGAGACGCCACTATTACATTTTTATTATCTTTAATAGGTTTGATGGGGTGTAATGGTGGTGGGTAATCTTGTACAGTGCTGTACGTTTCTTTGGAGATGCTAATTTCCCTGATGGACCCCCCCTAAAGGGATCAATAAAGTACTCTGAATCTTGAATCTTGAGGTTAAAGGTTAAACTGTTTCTCTAGTTGGTTATCAGTGTTGCTGAGTGTCAAGGTGGTCAGTTTTGCTGCACAGCATCTATGCGTAGTGGAGAATAAGCAAGTGAATCCCTTCATTGACTTTAGCCAGGTGGTATAATCTTTATTATAGGAACAGGAACTACTCAGCTTCCCGCGCTCTTAACCAGAACATATAAGGAGCAACAACGTCACGTTCTACAGGTGACATAAACATTGTATGATGGTGGGTTTCTTCTTTGTACAGTCTCAATGGTTGTACCTGGCTGTGTGCTCTCAGTCTGTCCAGGTAAGGGCTCAGCACCATCATTTGGTATATATTGACATAATCCATTTTTGTCCTTGTCATCAACATAAATTTCCCTTTTATCATTGACCTTGGGGTGCAGCTCCCAATCACTATACCTAATGTATGACTCACAATTCTGTGTTTCTTTTTTCCGTTCCAGTCTTGGTTGTGAACTTCACCAATCTGTGTTTCTGAACCTTTTCTTTCTCTGGATAATACACCAAGTACGCTGGGCTGTTTTTATCATAGCCCACAAAAATACCCTGCTCACACTTAGAGTCTAATTTCCCTTTGTCTAAGTGTTTGTAGGCATAGCATAGTGATCCAAATTTTTGCATTTTAGCTATGTTTGGTTCTTTTCCTGTAAATAGCTGGTATGGCATTTTCTTTGTTCGCCTACTGTAGCATCTGTTTCTAACATAAGCAGCTGTCTGTACAGCATAGTTCCAAAGTGTATTTGGTCAGTTACTTTCTAACAGTAGGCACCTGCCCATTTCATATAGGGTGCGTCAGCCTCTTTCTGCTGTACCATTTCGATGGGGTGAATAGGGTGCAGACGTTTCATGTCTGATTCTATTCTTAATTAATAGTGTCTGGAAGTCTTTACTTGTGTATTCTGTGCCATTATCAGATCGAATACATCGGACCTCTCCAGATGGAGCTACATCTGCCAAGAAACACTCCGTTGCTTGCACTGCATCACTTTTAGCTTTTAGAAAATATATCATCATGGTACCTGAATAATCATCTGTAAAAGATTGGGCATATCTGTAGCCCTCTATGCTAGGTGTTTGCATGGGACCTGCTAGATCAGTGTAAACTAACTCTAAGGGTTTCTTGTCCTTTGTACTAGGTTCTTTGTTTCTTGTCTGGGTGAATTTTCCCTTTGTGCACACTTCACATAATTGTGTCTGTCTGACTACACTTCCCTTCATCGCCATCCCTTTCACAAGACCTTATAACTTTTGTCGTCATCGTAATTCCAATGACCTAGTATTTCATGCCAGGTTTGAGCATCATGACATACTTTACATTGGTCGACATTGTCTTCTTTTGATGACAAGTAATACAAGTTACCACTCTGGTGGATGTCAAATCTGTTACCGTTCCTGGTGACCATTCGGCTGTCCCCCTTTGGAAGGTGATTGTCGCTGCTCCATTTGTGGTCCTTGCCACAGAAAAGATGTCATGCGGGTATGTAGGGGTGTATAAATCCTCTCTTAGATGTGCTCTGTGCTGTTGTCCAGCGTTGTCAAGTAGGCAGATTGTCGCCGTTCCTCTTCTTTGTGCTATTCCTCTGAACTTTGTTCCGTCGACTAACTCCACTGAGTGTGAGTCAGGTTGGAAAGTGTCATTGAAGCTCTCAAACTTCGTGACCTCCTCCGTCCTCAGGCCCTCAAAGCAGGTCAGGAAAAACCTGGAGAAACCTGGAGGAGATCCACAGCTGAGGGATCCGTCTCCCTGGGACGGGCAGACGTGCAGCAGAGGCCACGTGCACAGAGCACATCAGCATTAACAGTAATATACCAGGTCCAGGTGCATCTTCAGACGTCCTCATCAGAGATGTGGCCCACCTTCATCCTCCGGGTCCTGATGGAGCGAATCCAGGATCAGCAAGACCAGAGAAAACCAAGACCGGCAATATGTGCATTTATGTAGGAGAATATGGGAACGGGCAGGAGAGGACAGACGGGCCATGCTGTAATAAAGGCATGGATAGAGGTGTAAAAAAGGCATGGATAGAGGTGTAATAAAGGCATGGATAGAGGTGTGATAAAGGCATGGATAGAGGTGTGATGAAGGCATGGATAGAGGTGTGATGAAGGCATGGATAGAGGTGTGATAAGGGCATGGATAGAGGTGTAATAAAGGCATGGATAGAGGTGTAATAAAGGCATGGATAGAGGTGTAATAAAGGCAGGGATAGAGGTGTGATGAAGGCATGGATAGAGGGTGTATAAAGGCATGGACAGAGGTGTAATAAATGCATGGATAGAGGTGATAGAAAGGCATGGATAGAGGTGTGATAAAGGCATGGATAGAGGTGTGATAAAGGCATGGATAGAGGGTGTGATAAAGGCATGGATAGAGTGAATAAAGGGCATGGACAGAGGGTGGTAATAAAGGCATGGACAGAGGGTGTAATAAAGGCATGGACAGAGGTGTAATAAAGGCATGGACGGAGGTGTAATAAAGGGCATGGACAGAGGTGTAATAAAGGCATGGACAGCGGTGTAATAAAGGGCATGGACAGGGTGTAATAAAGGCATGGACGAGGTGTAATAAAGGCATGGACAGAGGTGTAATAAAGGCATGGACGGAGGTGTATAAAGGCATGGACGGAGGTGTAATAAAGGCATGGACGGAGGTGTAATAAGGCATGGACGGAGGGAGGTGTAATAAAGGCATGGACGGAGGTGTAATAAAGGCATGGACGGAGGTGTGATAAAGGCATGGACGGAGGTGTGATAAAGGCATGGACGGAGGTGTGATAAAGGCATGGATAGAGGTGTGATAAGGGCATGGATAGAGGTGTAATAAAGGCATGGATAGAGGTGTAATAAAGGCATGGATAGAGGTGTAATAAAGGCATGGATAGAGGTGTAATAAAGGCATGGATAGAGTGACCATCATAACGACTAACGTCATTAAAATGTCATAAATTTAGAGTTAACTGTTACCAAGACACACAGGAAGTGGTCTGACTGAGGAGGCATGCTTAGGGTTAGGGTTAACCCATCCTTCCAGATGAAGCTGCACCGCCTTTTCTTGGAATGGAGGTTTGTGTCCTATCAAGTTCAGAACTCATGATCAACCCTTCGGACCTGCTGAGACCCGCCACCACTTTCATTGTTTTTCCTGATCTGGAATCAGTGAAACTTGATCCAGTCTGAAACTTTGAGCGTCAGATCTCAACAGCAGCATCAACAGCAAATTGCTGCAGCGTCAGTCTGAAAGAATTCCAGTCGTACCTGCTTTAAAAGCTCTTCTGAGTTCTTTACTTAAGTTTTTGGGATTGTTTTACTCCAGTGATGCTGTTCTTGTCTTTTTGAAATGTGAAGCCCAACTGGACCTGAGAAGAAGATAAACTGTAAAACATCAGCTCAAAGAACTCTGGAATAAATATATAATATATTCATATCTGCTGAATATATCGACTAACACATGTGCATGTATATTTTGCTTTAAGGTCCCACATGTGAACACGTCCCCATCGACTCTCATCAATCAAACCTTCAGTCAAACCTGAGGAGCAAGTTTATGTGTGTGCAGGAAGGCTGTGATGAGAAGGTAGACGAGCAACGGCTGGACGACGTCTACACACAGCTGTACGTCACCACCGGTGGCGACATACACATCAATGCTCAGCACGAGGTCACTCAGATTGACATGGTTGGGAACCCTTCAGACACAGAACAACCCATTAGTCCCAGTGACCTGTTTACACCTCCAGCTGGGAAATATAAACCCATAAGAACTGTTCTGACCAACGGAAATGCAGGAATTGGCAAAACCTTTCTAATCCGCAAGTTTGTGTTGGACTGGGCAGAACAACGAGCCAATCAAGACGTGCATCTCATATTGCCGTTCACCTTTCGCCACCTGAACCTGTTGAGGGGGACACGCCGATCCTTGGCTGAACTCACTCATGAGTGCATCCAAGAGTCCAGGGCCATTCAAATAGAGGCTCTTAACAGCATCTTTACAGCTCTGCAGTCATCAGGAGACGCCAATTTTGACAATTGTAAATTCAAGCTTCTGTTTATCTTGGATGGGCTGGATGAGAGCCGACTAGAAATGGACACCAGAACCAATGAATTCCAGGAGGCGGATATAGATGTGAAGGCACCGTGCTCGGTGGAGGTCCTGCTCACAAACCTCATTAACAGAAGTCTTCTCCCCTCCGCTCGACTCTGGATAACCACGAGGCCCGCGGCAGCCAATCAGATCCATCCGGATTTTGTGGACATGAGGACAGAGGTGCGAGGGTTTACTGACGTGCAGAAGGAAGAGTACTTTAGGAGGAAGTTCAAGGAGGAGGAGCAGGCGTGCAGGATCATCTCTCACATCAAGGCATCTCAAAGCCTCCATATCATGTGTAACATCCCAATCTTCTGCTGGGTCACTGCAAAGGTTTTTGAAGATGTGTTGAAGATGCGAGAAGAACTGCCCAAGACTCTCACAGCGATGTACATCTCCTTCCTGGTTGTTCAGTTCTCACTGAAAAACAAGAGAGGAGACGGGAAAGGTCCACAATGGAGTCCAGAGAGCTGTGAGATGATTCCAATTCTGGCAAAGCTGGCATTTGAACAACTGCAGAAAGCCAATGTGATCTTCTACGAGTCCGATCTAAGAGACTGTGGCATCACCGTCAGGGAGGCTGATGCCTACTCAGGAGTGTTCACGCAGATGTTCAGAAGGGAGCGAGGACTGTTCAAGGAGGAGGTGTTCTGCTTTGTCCATCTGAGTGTTCAGGAGTTTCTCGCTGCTCTTCATGTACATTTGACATTCACCAAGTTTGGCACCAACATACTGTCAGAAACACCAACCTCATTACGTTATTTAGGCTCTAAACTGCCCAACTCCAAAATCAAACAGGCTGATTTTTACCAGTGTGCGGTGGACGAGGCCTTGCAAAGTGAAAAAGGACACCTGGACCTGTTCCTGCGGTTCCTTTTGGGTCTTTCTCTGCCGACCAATCAGGCTCTTCTACGAGGTCTAATTAACCTTGAAGGCAGCTCAGAGCCCAATCAGGAAATCATTGGCTACATCAAGGAGAAGATTGGAGAGAATCTGTCCTCAGAGAGAATCATCAACCTGTTCCACTGTCTGAACGAGCTGAACGATAGTTCACTGGTCCAGGAGGTTCAACAGAACCTCAGATCTGGAAGATTGACAACAGAAAGTCTCTCCCCTGCTCAGTGGTCAGCTCTTGGCTTCATATTACTGTCCTCAGGACAAGACCTGGAGATGTTTGACCTGAAGAAATACTCTGCTTCAGAGTGGGTTCTTCTGAGGCTGCTGCCAGTGGTCACAGCCTGCAGAAAAGCTGTGTAAGTGTTCTGCAGGTGTCTGCAGGTGTCTGTAGGTGTCTGCAGGTGTTCTGCAGGTGTTCTGCATGTGTCTGCAGGTGTCTGCAGGTGTCTGTAGGTGTCTGCGGGTGTTCTGCAGGTGTCTACAGGTGTCTGCAGGTGTCTGCAGGTGTCTGCATGTGTCTGCATGTGTCTGCAGGTGTTCTGCAGGTGTCTGCAGGTGTCTGCAGGTGTTCTGCAGGTGTCTGCAGGTGTCTGCAGGTGTCTGCGGGTGTTCTGCAGGTGTCTACAGGTGTCTGCAGGTGTTCTGCAGGTGTCTGCATGTGTCTGCAGGTGTCTGCAGGTGTTCTGCAGGTGTTCTGCAGGTGTCTGCAGGTGTTCCACAGGTGTTCTACAGGTGTTCTGCAGGTTGTCTGCAGGTGTCTATAGGTGTCTGCAGGTGTTCTGCAGGTGTCTGCAGGTGTTCTGCAGGTGTCTGCAGGTGTTCTGCAGGTGTCTACAGGTGTCTGCAGATGTCTACAGGTGTTCTGCAGGTGTCTGTAGGTGTCTGCAGGTGTTCTGCAGGTGTTCTGCAGGTGTCTGCAGCTGTTCTGCAGGTGTCTGCAGGTGTTCTGCAGGTGTCTGCAGGTGTCTGCAGGTGTTCTGCAGGTGTCTACAGGTGTCTGCAGGTGTCTGCAGGTGTTCTGCAGGTGTCTGCAGGTGTTCTGCAGGTGTCTGTAGGTGTTCTGCAGGTGTCTGCAGGTGTTCTGCAGGTGTCTGTAGGTGTCTGCAGGTGTTCTGCAGGTGTCTGCAGCTGTTCTGCAGGTGTCTGCAGGTGTTCTGCAGGTGTCTGCAGGTGTTCTGCAGGTGACCTGTAAATGTTCCGCAGGTGTCTACAGGTGTTCTGCAGGTGTTCTGCAGGTGTTCTGCAGGTGTCTGCAGGTGTTCTGCTGGTGGTTTGCAGGTGTCTGCAGGTGTTCTGCAGGTGTCTGCAGGTGTCTACAGGTGTTCTGCAGGTGTCTACAGGTGTTCTGCAGGTGTCTGCAGGTGTCTACAGGTGTTCTGCAGGTGTTCTGCAGGTGTCTGCAGGTGTCTGCAGGTGTTCTGCAGGTGTCTACAGGTGTCGGCAGGTGTCTGCAGGTGTCTGCAGGTGTTCTGCAGGTGTCTGCAGGTGTTCTGCAGGTGTTCTGCAGGTGTCTGCAGGTGTCTGCAGGTGTCTGCAGGTGTTCTGCAGGTGTCTACAGGTGTCGGCAGGTGTCTGCAGGTGTCTGCAGGTGTTCTGCAGGTGTCTGTAGGTGTCTGCAGGTGTTCTGCAGGTGTCTGCAGCTGTTCTGCAGGTGTCTGCAGGTGTTCTGCAGGTGTCTGCAGGTGTTCTGCAGGTGACCTGTAAATGTTCCGCAGGTGTCTACAGGTGTTCTGCAGGTGTTCTGCAGGTGTTCTGCAGGTGTCTGCAGGTGTTCTGCTGGTGGTTTGCAGGTGTCTGCAGGTGTTCTGCAGGTGTCTGCAGGTGTCTACAGGTGTTCTGCAGGTGTCTACAGGTGTTCTGCAGGTGTCTGCAGGTTGTCTACAGGTGTTCTGCAGGTGTTCTGCAGGTGTCTGCAGGTGTCTGCAGGTGTTCTGCAGGTGTCTACAGGTGTCGGCAGGTGTCTGCAGGTGTCCTGCAGGTGTTCTGCAGGTGTCTGCAGGTGTTCTGCAGGTGTTCTGCAGGTGTCTGCAGGTGTCTGCAGGTGTCTGCAGGTGTTCTGCAGGTGTCTACAGGTGTCGGCAGGTGTCTGCAGGTGTCTGCAGGTGTTCTGCAGGTGTCTGCAGGTGTCCTGCAGTGTCTGCAGGTGTGTCTGCAGGTGTCCTTGCAGGTGTTCTGCAGGTGTTCTGCAGGTGTCTGCAGGTGTTCTGCAGGTGTTCTGCAGGTGTCTGCAGGTGTCTGCAGGTGTCTGCAGGTGTCTGCAGGTGTCTGCAGGTGTCTACAGGTGTCGGCAGGTGTCTGCAGGTGTCTGCAGGTGTCTGCAGGTGTCTGCAGGTGTTCTGCAGGTGTCTACAGGTGTCGGCAGGTGTCTGCAGGTGTCTGCAGGTGTCTGCAGGTGTCTGCAGGTGTCTGCAGGTGTTCTGCAGGTGTTCTGCAGGTGTCTGCAGGTGTCTGCAGGTGTCTGCAGGTGTCTGCAGGTGTCTGCAGGTGTCTACAGGTGTTCAGCAACACGCATCACATCTGGCAGCGTTTTAGGCAGTCGCAGTAGTTACTCCAAGAACTGATTTCATTCCGTATCATTGCACCTTCCGTCCTCATAAAGGTCAACTAAAGAAATAAGCCTGCGTCCCTGATTGTGCAGGAGAGAACCAGAAGGATTTCCTGCTTTCTTCTTCTTTTCTTTTTTCAGGTTGAGTCACTGCAATCTGAGTGAGAGGAGTTGTGAAGCTCTGTCCCCCGTCCTCAGCGCCTCCTCCTCTAGTCTGCTAGAGCTGGACCTGAGTGACAATGACCTGAGGGATTCAGGGCTGAACAAGCTCTCTGTTGGTCTGAAGAGTCCAAACTGCCGGCTGGAGATCCTCAGGTTAGTGCTCCTTATCAGCATCATCAGTTTTTCTAAATGGCAGCTTGAAATGTTGGTTATCTTCCAAAAAGAGGAAATATCTTTACCAAAAATGCCGACCAGCCGACCACTGTTCACTCCCACAGCTTTTAAAATGACTTAGTCTGGTTCTGGTTCCTGTGCTTCGCTCCCCAGTCAGGTCCAGGCCCCGACACACGACCCAGAACTTTGCATAAATGAGCTGTTAATTAGTGAGCATTGTGTGTGTGTGTGTGTGTGTGTGCGTGTGTGTGTATGTATGTGTGTGTGTGAGTGTGTGTGTGTGTGTGTGTGTGCGTGCGTGTGTGTGTGTGTGTGTGTGTGCGTGTGTGTGTATGTGTGTGTGTGTGTGTGTGTATGTATGTGTGTGTGTGTGTGTGTGTATGTGTGTGTCTGTGTGCGTGTGTGTGTGTGTGTGGTGTGTGTGTGTGTGTGTGTGTGAGTGTGAGTGTGTGTGTGTGAGTGTGTGTGGTGGATGTGTGTGTGGTGGTTGTGTGTGTGTGCGTGTGTGTGTGTGTGTGTGCGTGCGTGTGTGTGTGTGTGTGGTGGATGTGCTTGCATGCAGGTTATCGGGCTGTCTCATCACAGCAGAAGGATGTTCTTCTCTGGCCTCAGCGTTGAGGTCCAACCCAACCCATCTAAAAGAACTGGACCTGAGCTTCAACCATCCTGGAGATGTTGGAACGAAGCAGCTCTCTGCTGTTCTGGAGGATCCAGAGTTGAGCCTGGAGGTTCTCAGGTAGATGCAAACACCCTCCCTAAAATGAAGACCTGATACTATTTATTGATGAGCATGGAGACCTTCCAGACGTTCGGTGGTTCAAGCAGCACATTGTGAGATCTGAACCACCTCTGAGCAGAGAGATGTGATGCTTTCTGGACCTTCAGGGTACGAGAACCCACATAAGGGAGAATAAAAGGGTCACGTCAGAGATACAAAAAGATCAGGTGATGCCAGCACAACCATCTGGGCTGCAGCCACTGCCTGTGAGGGAATCCTTAGAGAGAAATAGGCAAAGTTCTCCTCCATGACGTTGGCATATGGAGAGATGTCACAAATCCAGCTCTGAGGTTCACAAACCGAATCAAGAGCAAACCGGTTCAGGCCGACCCAAAGTCAGGGACGAACAGTGTAGAGCTCAAGGTTGAGGTGGCATCTGTTGAACCTCTGTCCTGCCTTGGATTTCATTTCCTCTGTGTCTTCTCCCAATCCAGACTGGACCATTGTGGGAAAGAGAGACTTAAGAGTGGTGTGAAGAAGTGTAAGTGATCAACTTGATGCGTCAGCACGTCACGCTCTGAAAAAAGCAGCAGTTAGTGGACTCAGTTGTGTTTCATGAGCTGGTTCCTGGTTCCTCCTCTCTCCCTTTAGATCACTGTGAGCTCAGCGTGGACACCAACACCGTCCACAGGTCAATCCAAGTGTCCAACAACAGGGTGATGAGGAGAGTGGCCGAGGACCAACCATATCCAGACCATCCAGAGAGGTTTGAGGACTGTCTCCAGCTGCTGTGTAGCAACAGCCTAACTGGTCGCTGTTACTGGGAGGTGGAGTGGACAGGATTTGTTTACATTTCTGTGGCATACAAAAAGATCCAGAGACATGGAAGCAGTCCCCAATGCTGGTTTGGAAGGAATCAGCAGTCTTGGAGCCTTCTGTGTTCTGACAGCGGTTACTCTGTCCTCCACGATAACATAAGTGTAGACCTCCCCTTCTCATCCACTGATCCTCGGAGAGTCGCCGTCTATGTGAACTACCCCGCTGGCACTGTGACCTTCTACAGAATCATCACCGACACCCTGGTCCACCTCTATACCTTCAAAACCACATTCACTGAACCGCTGTTCCCTGGCTTCGGCTTTAGTTCATGGTCTGGGTCCTCGGTGCATTTGTGTTCGAACGCAGGAGAAGCTCCCGTCTGAAGAAACACGAGGGTTGAGCTCACGGCCTGAATATGAGTTCTAGACCTGCTGGATGTTCATCATGAAGGTCCCGTCTGTCCAACCAACCTCATCTTTCCTATTGCTGATTCCACAGGTTGTCAGGAGAGAGCAACGTGATCCTAGCAAAACTGGCTGTTTTTCTACACCTCTTTGTCCTTTATTTTTAATTTTCCTGGTGAGATTAAACCTCTTTTTCCAAAGCGACTCAGCCAAGTTGGCCTCATCCTTCATGATCACCACGAGAACTCACAGATGTAAACAGTAACATAGATCCCAAGAGGAGACAGAGAGCTTAGAACGGAGAAGAGACAAAATTAACATCCAACATCAGAAAAGCAATGTCAATTCTCACTCAGATACATTTTTAAGGGTCTTGAATTGTCCAAGCGTGAACTATGGGGTGTTTAGAATGTTATTCCACAGCCAGCTAAATAATCATAGAGCTCTGGAAAGGCTGCCATCTAGTGGAGCAAATGTTGTAGGCACCATATAACACAACTGTGATCATCAGTATAAATCTGTATTCTAAAAAACAAGCATCTTCAGAGTCGCCCTCGACTTAAAAATAATCTCATGGTGAATCACAATACAAGAGGAAACAGCATCTGCATGTTGGCAAGAGGACATTTCTGATATTCCAATATTTATGTTTTTAACTGTAGTGCTGATCACGGCCATGCTGGGGGGGGGGGTGAAGGTCTAGAACAGCACCGGACTCGTGACTAAAGACGTCACAAAAGCAGTCCGGGATGTTTGACCACAATTCCAATGAAGCAGGAATCAGAAATAAACTGGATCACAGTGGGATTGTGGAGCACGTCTGAGATGTTCAGCCATCGTAGCTCTGGTGCAGTAAAGATGAAGTATTCTACATATACGGCTGAATATATAGTTAGAACTAAATGCATCAGTGAGGCCTTCCTTCCTCTCACAGCATCATTAACAGCTTCACAGGCTGAAACAGGCCATTGATATTTAGACTATTGATCAACGGCTGCTCCTATTAGGAGAATCAATAGAAAAATCAGGTCGTCAACGCTGTGCCACTCCGCCCCCACGGCGAGGGCGTCCGCGGCCTCCACCCGTCTCAACGCTGTGCCGCTCCGCCCCCACGGCGACGGCGTCCGCGGCCTCCACCCGTCTCAACGCTGTGCCGCTCCGCCTCCACGGCGACGGCGTCCGCGGCCTCCACCCGTCTCAACGCTGTGCCGCTCCGCCCCCACGGCGACGGCGTCCGCGGCCTCCACCCGTCTCAACGCTGTGCCGCTCCGCCTCCACGGCGACGGCGTCCGCGGCCTCCACCCGTCTCAACGCTGTGCCGCTCCGCCCCCACGGCGAGGGCGTCCGCGGTCTGCGGCCTCCACCCGTCTCAACGCTGTGCCGCTCCGCCCCCACGGCGAGGGCGTCCGCGGTCTGCGGCCTCCGCCCGTCTCAACGCTGTGCCGCTCCGCCTCCACGGCGACGGCGTCCGCGGCCTCCACCCGTCTCAACGCTTTGCCGCTCCGCCTCCACGGCGACGGCGTCCGCGGCCTCCACCCGTCTCAACGCTGTGCCGCTCCGCCTCCACGGCGACGCCGTCCGCAGCCTCCACCCGTCTCAACGCTGTGCCGCTCCGCCCCCACGGCGAGGGCGTCCGCGGTCTGCGGCCTCCACCCGTCTCAACGCTGTGTCGCTCCGCCTCCACGGCGACGGCGTCCGCAGCCTCCACCCGTCTCAACGCTGTGCCGCTCCGCCCCCACGGCGAGGGCGTCCGCGGTCTGCGGCCTCCACCCGTCTCAACGCTGTGCCGCTCCGCCTCCACAGCGACGCCGTCCGCGGCCTCCACCCGTCTCAACGCTGTGCCGCTCCGCCCCCACGGCGACGGCGTCTGCGGCCTCCACCCGTCTCAACGCTGTGCCGCTCCGCCTCCACGGCGACGCCGTCCGCAGCCTCCATCCGTCTCAACGCTGTGCCGCTCCGCCCCCACGGCGACGGCGTCCGCGGCCTCCACCCGTCTCAACGCTGTGCCGCTCCGCCCCCACGGCGACGGCGTCCGCGGCCTCCACCCGTCTCAACGCTTTGCCGCTCCGCCTCCACGGCGACGGCGTCCGCGGCCTCCACCCGTCTCAACGCTGTGCCGCTCCGCCTCCACGGCGACGCCGTCCGCAGCCTCCACCCGTCTCAACGCTGTGCCGCTCCGCCCCCACGGCGAGGGCGTCCGCGGTCTGCGGCCTCCACCCGTCTCAACGCTGTGTCGCTCCGCCTCCACGGCGACGGCGTCCGCAGCCTCCACCCGTCTCAACGCTGTGCCGCTCCGCCCCCACGGCGAGGGCGTCCGCGGTCTGCGGCCTCCACCCGTCTCAACGCTGTGCCGCTCCGCCCCCACGGCGACGGCGTCCGCGGCCTCCACCCGTCTCAACGCTGTGCCGCTCCGCCCCCACGGCGAGGGCGTCCGCGGTCTGCGGCCTCCACCCGTCTCAACGCTGTGCCGCTCCGCCTCCACGGCGACGCCGTCCGCAGCCTCCACCCGTCTCAACGCTGTGCCGCTCCGCCCCCACGGCGAGGGCGTCCGCGGTCTGCGGCCTCCACCCGTCTCAACACTGTGTCGCTCCGCCTCCACGGCGACGGCGTCCGCAGCCTCCACCCGTCTCAACGCTGTGCCGCTCCGCCCCCCACGGCGAGGGCGTCCGCGGTCTGCGGCCTCCACCCGTCTCAACGCTGTGCCGCTCCGCCTCCACAGCGACGCCGTCCGCGGCCTCCACCCGTCTCAACGCTGTGCCGCTCCGCCCCCACGGCGACGGCGTCTGCGGCCTCCACCCGTCTCAACGCTGTGCCGCTCCGCCCCCACGGCGAGGGCGTCCGCGGTCTGCGGCCTCCACCCGTCTCAACGCTGTGCCGCTCCGCCTCCACGGCGACGCCGTCCGCGGCCTCCACCCGTCTCAACGCTGTGCCGCTCCGCCCCCACGGCGACGGCGTCCGCGGCCTCCACCCGTCTCAACGCTGTGCCGCTCCGCCCCCACGGCGACGGCGTCCGCGGTCTGCGGCCTCCACCCGTCTCAACGCTTTGCCGCTCCGCCTCCACGGCGACGGCGTCCGCGGCCTCCACCCGTCTCAACGCTGTGCCGCTCCGCCTCCACGGCGACGCCGTCCGCAGCCTCCACCCGTCTCAACGCTGTGCCGCTCCGCCCCCACGGCGAGGGCGTCCGCGGTCTGCGGCCTCCACCCGTCTCAACGCTGTGTCGCTCCGCCTCCACGGCGACGGCGTCCGCAGCCTCCACCCGTCTCAACGCTGTGCCGCTCCGCCCCCACGGCGAGGGCGTCCGCGGTCTGCGGCCTCCACCCGTCTCAACGCTGTGCCGCTCCGCCCCCACGGCGACGGCGTCTGCGGCCTCCACCCGTCTCAACGCTGTGCCGCTCCGCCCCCACGGCGAGGGCGTCCGCGGTCTGCGGCCTCCACCCGTCTCAACGCTGTGCCGCTCCGCCTCCACGGCGACGCCGTCCGCAGCCTCCACCCGTCTCAACGCTGTGCCGCTCCGCCCCCACGGCGACGGCGTCCGCGGCCTCCACCCGTCTCAACGCTGTGCCGCTCCGCCCCCACGGCGACGGCGTCCGCGGCCTCCACCCGTCTCAACGCTTTGCCGCTCCGCCTCCACGGCGACGGCGTCCGCGGCCTCCACCCGTCTCAACGCTGTGCCGCTCCGCCTCCACGGCGACGCCGTCCGCAGCCTCCACCCGTCTCAACGCTGTGCCGCTCCGCCCCCACGGCGAGGGCGTCCGCGGTCTGCGGCCTCCACCCGTCTCAACACTGTGTCGCTCCGCCTCCACGGCGACGGCGTCCGCGGCCTCCACCCGTCTCAACGCTGTGCCGCTCCGCCCCCACGGCGACGGCGTCCGCGGCCTCCACCCGTCTCAACGCTTTGCCGCTCCGCCTCCACGGCGACGGCGTCCGCGGCCTCCACCCGTCTCAACGCTGTGCCGCTCCGCCTCCACGGCGACGGCGTCCGCGGCCTCCACCCGTCTCAACGCTGTGCCGCTCCGCCCCCACGGCGACGGCGTCCGCGGCCTCCAATGTCGCAGCGTCACACCAGGACAAATTCCTGGCTTGTGTAATACTGTGTATTACATGAACAATGGTAATAAACCTGCTTCTGATTCTGTCTCTTGCTCTGTTTGGGACCTGCCATCTTGTGCCCCCCCTCCCTTAGACACGTCTGAATTCTGTAACCAAGGACCTCCTACTCTCAATAAACAAGGATGGGGGAGGTGAGGATGGGGGAGGTGAGGATGGGGGAGGTGAGGATGGGGGAGGTGTGCGTCAGGACGTGTTGGAGATCTGGAACTGAGCACATCTCTCCGTCCTCCTGCAAGTAAAATTCAGAACTGTTGTCTTTGCCTCATTTGTGTTTCTGGTGTTTCAGGTTGTTTGAACCTAACAGTTCCGCACGTGTGTTGCTTGCTTCTCCCTGCAGGGGGCGTGGAGGAGCCGGTAATTAGTTCCAGCTGGCGCTGCAGGTGGACACACCTGTCGGTGATCTCCATCAAGACGTCTGCCTGTCTGCCTGCCTGTCTGAATCAGTGTACACTCGTACCTTTATACATTTGTCTCTGGGTCATTTGTCTCTTTATACATTTGTCCCTGATTCAGCAATCGTCTCCTCTCTCGGGTTTATTGTATCTGGCAGCTGACAGGAACAGAAGCGCTGCTGTCACGTGACGCCGGTCACCTGTCACGTGACGCCGGTCACCTGTCACGTGACGCCGGTCACCTGTCACGTGACGCCGGTCACCTGTCACGTGACGCCGGTCACCTGTCACGTGTTCAGCACACCCTCAAACATGGACATGTCCCACCGGGAGGCGGCCCAGGACCAGGTGGAGGGATCACATCTCTGGCCTGCCTGGGCACCCCCCCTGGACCGGCTGCCCCCGCGACCCGGGTCCAGATAAGCGGCAGAAAATGAAACGAAACACCCTCAAACAATGAAGGAAAATTGGACCTTTGGTGTCACCACTGTTGTAATTTTAGGAAAAGTTGAACTTTTTGTTTCGCTCTCATTTCTTAACAAAACATTGATCAAAGAAATTTCCATAATTCAATTTTTTTTTTAAATTTATTTTAGTTGAGGCATTTGGAAAAAACTTTGAAGCTCTGTGCAACTCTTTGAATAATTACACTCTCATTGTTTTCCATGATGTCATCAAAGTACTCGGATATAAAAACCCTAACTGGTTAATGTTGCCAGGAGGACGACATTAACTAGTACTACACCTCAAGATAATCCCATAATAGTCCTCGGAAATGAAAAGAGTCAAAGCATGAAAAGATCCCTACATTTTCAGCACCTTATGAGGGAATGACTTCATGAAATATTAATAATTTCAACATTTCTCTGGTCACAAACAAAAGATCTGCGAATTAGTCGTGTCAGTGTGTAATCGGCAATTAGTTAAAGTGTGTTTTCATAAAATGACGGCCTCATTTAGATGAGACCGGAATGATCCTTAAATCCAAGACAGACCTATAACACCCTCCCTGGGAGGCTGCGGACATCAGGGTGGGAGCAACTTGGACTGTTTAAAATATCTAAAAGTAAAGTAGTTTGTTGGTTAGTAGACGTGAACTTCTGGGATAAATTTGCTATTGAGACAGGTGAGACTGAACGGCCAGATTACTGGGGTCAGAGAAGGGCACCACCTTCCTCCCGGCCACAAACACCTCCACAATGTTCCAGTCATCACCTGCCAAGCAACAAGATCATCGTTAGAGTTACGGAAGGTTTGGACCGAGAAAACAAACCAGTTGCTCACCCAGATTTAAAAACTTCTCAAGGAGAACCTGAAACGGTGAAGAAGAAAAGGTTGCACCAACGTTGTGCTTCTCATAACAAATGTGCACCGCCTACTTTGGGTTGGTCACGCTGGAAAAGGTCGACGGGCCCGTCGGGCACCTTCACGTTCACTCTCAGCGCATCGAAATCTTTGCCCACTTCAAAGTTGCCTATTTGTTGGTCCATGGACAAGGCTGTTGGCAGCACAGCAAGAGAGAGGTCAGCTCCACAAAGAGCTCCAGGGCACCATGAGAGCCTGAGTCTGACCTTGGCTGCCCCCCAGCGTAGCCAGTCTGAACACCTCCTCCATAGTGAGCGAGTGGTAGTCCGGGTCCAGGGTGCCCAAGATTTTAGACACGTCCAGAGTTCTCCTCATGGTGTCCAGCATGGAGGAAGAGTAGCCACCTGCTACATCTGCCAAGGTGCAGCAAAGACCGTGAGATGTCATCATGAAGGAACGTGCAAACATCACATTAAAGTCCTCCGATCAGGATCCTTCCAGCTACACAGTGTGTGTGGCTTTGCACGCAGCAAAGGTTAAAGCACATAAAAGTCAACACAACGTGCAGCACCAAGACCCAAAGATAGTTCCCCAGGAGGAGGTCACGGGCCACACGTCTGGGACAACATGGCACCGGTGTCGCTTATTCCCAGAGGCCGGTAACGACCCTCAAGGTTACAAAGATCTAAAAGTTCCATCCTCCAAATCAGGAGATCTGCTAGCGACAGGACCTTTAAATCCTCTCCTTAACCTGCTAACTTTAGCCTGATTTGGCAAAGCTTGAAAATGCTCTTGTCCCACCTGTCCCCAGTCCAAGTTTTACTTTGTGCCTAAGGACATTGCGGACATTCAGGACGCCACTGCGCAGCCTGCACGAGAGAAAAGAAACAATCAGCCCATCGTTTCAGTCCACATGGCGTTGCTCTTCATCCATCCACATCAAAGAGCCCGGTTCTCCTCTTTGATGCTTGTCGACTCAGTTTGTCCTCCTACGGACGTCTTCATTCACTGGGGCAAAGCTGTCGCACAGATTCGCCCACAAGGGGTCAAAATTTTGAAAAGGGTTCCGATACTCACGAAATATTGGAATTGGGGCAGTGAGACAGAGCAGCTCCCGTCTCATGGAACAGGTCCAGCTCCTGATCAGTGAGGTAGCAACCGTGCGCCATCACCGTCTGTCAGCCGACACCAGAGGGAACAATGGCTGAAAGGAGCCGCACGTGCACGTGCACGCGCACGCGCAGGGATCTGCTCACCTTGTCAGTGAGCAGGTTGTGTCTGTGGTACACGTCTGTGTAGGACTCAGCCTCCGGGAAAAGCTCCTTCACTAGCTTGACTTCTTCTGGGTTCTCACTGATGTGGCTCTACAAGGAACACATCTGAATTAGGGTCAGGGTTAGGGTCAGGGTCAAGGTCAGGGTCAGGGTCAGGGTTAGGGTCAGGGCTAGGGTCAGGGTCAGGGTCAGGGTCAGGGCTAGGGTCAGGGTCAGGGTTAGGGTCAGGGTTAGGGTCAGGGTCAGGGTCAGGGTTAGGGTCAGGGTTAGGGTCAGGGTTAGGGTCAGGGCTAGGGCTAGGGCTAGGGTCAGGGTCAGGGTCAGGGTCAGGGTCAGGGTCAGGGCCAGGGCCAGGGCCAGGGCCAGGGCCAGGGCTAGGGTCAGGGTCAGGGTCAGGGTTAGGGTCAGGGTCAGGGTCAGGGTTAGGGTCAGGGTTAGGGTTAGGGTCAGGGCTAGGGTCATGGTTAGGGTCAGGGTCAGGGTTAGGGTTAGGGTCAGGGTTAGGGTCAGGGTCAGGGTCAGGGTCAGGGTTAGGGTCAGGGTCAGGGTCAGGGTTAGGGTCAGGGTTAGGGTTAGGGTCAGGGCTAGGGTCATGGTTAGGGTCAGGGTCAGGGCTAGGGTCAGGGTCAGGGTTAGGGTCAGGGTTAGGGTCAGGGTCAGGGTTAGGGTCAGGGTCAGGGTCAGGGTTAGGGTCAGGGTCAGGGTCAGGGTCAGGGTTAGGGTCAGGGTTAGGGTTAGGGTCAGGGCTAGGGTCATGGTTAGGGTCAGGGTCAGGGTCAGGGTTAGGGTCAGGGTCAGGGTCAGGGTCAGGGTCAGGGTTAGGGTCAGGGTCAGGGTCAGGGCTAGGGTCAGGGTCAGGGTCAGGGTCAGGGTTTCCTTAATATCGTCCCAAGACCCACGTAGAGCTCGATGCACCAGAGCTCATCTAGACACGAGCATCTTTCACCACAGACTTTAATAATGAAATATTGTTTCTATACATTTATTCAATTTTAGCGAGACATCAAAGCAAGAATGTGATTGTGCAGGTCCTGTTAAGCGAGTGCTGGGGCTTCGTCTTCACCTGTGCTTCACCTCCGACTCGGGACAAACGTGGCCCTAATTCAGAGACACGTTTCACCAACAGAAGCAGAACTAATGCTGAGCTCAGCGCTCTGGAAACCGTCTCCGTGGAAACCGTCTCTCTGGAAACCCTCCCCTGTGCATATTGTGGCACGTCTAGAAGCTGAACGGCGAGCTCACCTGTGCGTGCGGCTCACCTGTGGGTGCGGCTCACCTGTGGGTGCGGCTCACCTGTGCGTGCGGCTCACCTGTGGGTGCGGCTCACCTGTGGGTGCGGCTCACCTGAGCGTGCGGCTCACCTGTGGGTGCGGCTCACCTGTGGGTGCGGCTCACCTGTGGGTGTGGCTCACCTGTGGGTGCGGCTCACCTGTGCGTGCGGCTCACCTGTGGGTGTGGCTCACCTGTATGTGCAGGTTGTTTTTCTTAGCAATGGCTCCCAGCTGGCCCAGTAAAGCTCCAGTGCAGGATAAAGCGAACCGGGGGGTCACCACTGGTTTCACAAGAGGATACTACACCAATAAGAAGGTGGCATTAGTTCACTTGGGGATATTTGGGAATTAGGGAGGTCATTTGCTTCACTTTAAAGCCTTAAAATACCTGTTTATTTAGGAGCTCTTCAATGAACCTTTAAATAAACAAAGGTCAGTTAACAGCAGCAGCATTAACTTACAGGTTCAAGTTCAAATAACAAACATGTCAAAATGGACAAAAGGACTTTAAATAGTAGAGTTAGAATATGGTCGACTTTAAGGGCAATAATCACTGATTAGTGTCCTGATTAGTGTCCTGATCAGTGTCCTGATCAGTGTTCAGAAGAAAGCCTTTTATTCCCTTTACTGCTGTCAAAGATGACAGAATGATCACGTCCAAAAACCCAAAATAGTTAGTTGTGAACAGAAGCAGCAGACGGCGGCGCGGCGTTCCTGCTCCTACCGACAGGTCTCTGCTTGGGACTCCTGACTGGTCTCGCTGTACCGGGGCAGGGAGTCGTTCCTGTCCATGCACACCTTCCCCACCAGCCCTCGCTGCCCGAAGACATCTGCAACAGCAGCAGAAGGAAGCCCCGGGGTCACCTTGGTGGGTGTGGGTGGGGGTGGGGGGTGAGTGGGTGTGGGTGGGTGTGGGTGTGTGAGCAACTCTCAAGCCACATTAACACACTGAACAACTGAATGACATCGTAGCAGGGCTCCCGCACACACGTGAAAACCTAACCCTAACCCTAACCCTAACCCTAACATGACAACACATTACCAAACACTGCCGGAAATCCCAAACCACCTCTTCATTACAGAAAAAGACAACATCACTTGGACCCCCTATACAGCAAGACTCATATTTGCTAGCTGGCGCGGACAACTTCTTCCTGAAACCCCCGTAATTTAAATTTGCACTGAGCACAGATTCCAATCTCAATCCCAACCCTAACCCAATCTCCATCTCCATCTCCAACCTAACCCTAAACCTAAACCTAACCCTAACCCTAACCCTAACCCCTAACCCCAACCCCTAACCCCAACCCCTAACCCCAACCCCTAACCCTAACCCTAACCCTAACCCCTAACCCCAACCCTAACCCTCTCCCTAACCCTAACCCTAAACCTAACCCTCTCCCTAACCCTAACCCTAACCCTAACCCTAACCCCAACCCCTAACCCCAACCCCTAACCCTAACCCCTAACCCTAACCCTAACCCTAACCCCTAACCCCAACCCTAACCCCGACCCCTAACCCTCTCCCTAAACCCTAACCCCTACACCCCCCTAACCCCAACCCCTACCTTCCCCCAACCCTAACCCCAGCCCTGGCTAATAGCTTTCCCCCCCCGGGGGCCCTCACCCTCCGCACTCCCCTGCTTTCCCGATCAGTAGGCCAGTGCAAAAAAAGTTTTATCCCAAACCCTAACCATGCCCGTGCCACTGATCGGTAGTTCACAGTCCAAACTTGGACTTTAAAACTCACTGGGGACTTGTGGTGAGACCTAAAAGACAGACCGTCCGAGGAAACTGTTTGGATGGAGGGTCCCCTGGCGGGCTCGTCTGGTCTTGAACCGGCTTCGCCCGTTTGGCGGCCGAGGGCTGTCCGGCTGAGCTAATCATCTTGGCTTTGCACTGCAAAATATCTATTACCACACACGAACTCTCCCCAACACACCTCCCACCCATTTATCCAATCAGTCACTCTCCCTCCGGAATTCAAATCATAACGCCCAACCAGAGCCCACGACACTTTTTCCCTCCGAAAGTCTCCACAGACCCCCCTTACTGCCCTACCCCAGCCGGGGGGAGGGACTCACCCTCCCTCAACACCTTAAATACAGACACGGGAGCCATTCTCAGGCTTCTCCCCTGATGAAGCAACACATTTGCGAAACGTCGGGATTTTCCACCTCTGTGTGCTAGCTCTGCTGTCCTTTTTACGGTAATTGGACCAGCTTTTAATTTGCTTTTAACAGAAATTCTCTAGATTGTTTTACGGAAGCTTTTAACTCTTATTGGCTTTTAAACTCTTGAAATTGAAATAAAGATACTTTTAATCCAATGGTGGGGGGCTCTGCCAGCCCAGGATCGATTAAATGACTCCCCTGGAAACATTTTTAAACTCCAAGTGGCGCCACTAACTGTTTTGGAAGTTCTATTCCAGCGGACTATAAACAGAATAACGACGGCAACTAGGACTGAACCAAGATCCTAGGAACTCAAAGTAAACCAAGGACACCCACCCACGCCGAAAACGAAAAGATCGACCCTGGGAAGAAAGCTATAACAATTAGCTACAACAGGTAAGAGCCCTCCACCACATGTTTCATTCACACAGGGCAGCATCTACACACAGGGATGGACCTGAGAATGGCTCCACCTTCACATACAGGTACACACACAATACATCCCTCTCCACGACACCACAGGACAGAACACAACGCCCAACACACTCCATCCCACTCAATCACCCACCAGACCCAGACACTAGACACACTAGCAAACAATATTTCAAACTGATACAAGCAATACATCACAAAGAAATCATGGACATTGCACTTACTACTGACACACTCCCGTTAGGTATGAAAAGACAAGTACATAGACTCACAGACTTCATTAAACCTTCCACTCCAACAATAGACACACGCAATAAGATCCAGGAAAACACTAATCAGTGGATGAAAAACATAATCT
>NC_042305.1:19402004-19404504 GCF_901000725.2 Takifugu rubripes | reverse complement strand
GACCCACTAACCCTGACCCTGACCCTAACCCTCTAACCCTAACCCTAACCCTCTAACCCTGACCCTAACCCCCTAACCCCAACCCCCTAACCCTAACCCTCTAACCCTCTAACCCTAACCCCCTAACCCTAACCCTCTAACCCTAACCCTGACCCTGACCCCCTGACCCTGACCCACTAACCCTGACCCTAACCCCCTAACCCTAACGCTAACCCTCTAACCCTAACCCTAACCCTGACCCTGACCCTGACCCTAACCCCCTAACCCTAACCCTAACCCTAACCCTAACCCTCTAACCCTAACCCTAACCCTAACCCCCTGACCCTGACCCTCTAACCCTAACCCTCTAACCCTAACCCCCTGACCCCTGACCCTGACCCTCTGATGAGGACGTCAACATGCTTCTGAATCATCATGATGGAGCTCACTGTGGGCCCAGGTGCAGGATCTCTGCAGGACTGAAGCCAAAGTCCTGCGTGAGTGCGTCCAGCTCGGTGCCTTTGCCAACGAACGCGATCTGGAGGCAGATGGACACAAATGATTTACAACAGGAAAGAAGCAGGAAACAGCAAATGTCCCAAGAAAGGACGGAGCGGGAAATGGAACGGCCCGTTTCTCAATTAGAACATTCTTGTGAGGGAAAACGGGTCTTTCTAACTAGGAGCTCGGATCTCCACAGATGCTTCCAGGTCCTGGATGTCCCTGAGGAACCAGACATCAGAACCAGGCATCAGAACCAGACGTCAGAACCAGACATCAGAACCAGACGTCAGAACCAGACGTCAGAACCAGACGTCAGAACCAGACATCAGATCACATTTTTCAGCCAGTTCAGAACCTCTTCTGACATTTGAAACCTGTTTGGAAGCAAAACACCTGAACAGGAGAAGCAGCTCTACTCCGCTGTTTAACTGTGTTTAACTCTAGTCACTATTTCTGAAACCGATTCTTCTGACAGCACCGAACACCATCGGGGGGGGGGGGGGGGGTAAATGTGGCAAACCTTGCCCACTGAGTCCACTCCCAGCAGGGCATCTTCCAGGATCTGCAGCGCTGCATCTGGGGTCGAGTGGATAAAAGTCCCCCTGAAGACGCGCTCCAACCCGCCGGCTCTGCTGCTGGTCGCCATCGGCGTGATCTGCCGCTCCTGCCGGGGAGAACTCTGGACTGGACCCGCAGGAGCGCGGCTCCACCTGCCCGGAGAATCCAAAGCCAATGAGAAGAAAGGGTGTGTGCGCGCTTTCTGTCACACACACACACACACACACACACACACACACACACACACACACACACACACACACACACACACGCCAGGAACCAGGAAACAAACATTTTTAGATCGCCTTCATCTGTCTTATAGCAGAATTAAAAGTCATTTATAAATAAAAAAGACTCCGTCTCCGATGTTTTGTGGCACATTTTTCTGTTTATTTGCGCGTTCAAAAAGCCAAAAGCACAAATTTATGCAGCAACGTTTCCTTTATTCGGGGACATTTGGGACACGAATAAAACCTTCTGAAGAACTTCAGCAGGGATCAGACGGTCGCACCAGTTTCCTCCGGCAGCTTCCTTCATGCTCGTCTGAGCTGTGATTTATGGGTTTTAATTCTGTTGTCACGGTAACCATGTGCCTCTCTTCTAAACATGAATGTTATTAAAAAAAACACCTTAATTTTATTTGCTCTGGATAATCTGGAAACACGCGCCCGGCTGTGCATTATGACACTGGAATTGCGTAAAAGGGATCTTTTATTGTGAAAGTCCCCGAGCGGAAGTCGGCGGGACCCTTCTGCCAACCTCGGAGCGAGACATCAAAATGTCCCACGTCCAAGCGGACCGAGGTCCCCGCGTCCCTAAAGTCTGGATCGCTCTCAGGCGACTGGACACGAACGGTTTGTTGCTTTTCTCCGAGTTTCTTCCAGCATTTGCACGTCTGTGCATCCGGTGGTGCTCGTGCGCGCGTGTCCGTGGCAGCAGCCTCTTTTCATAAAGCGATGATCGTCCACTTTGATCTGGCGGGTATGAACTGTTCTGGTTAGAGACGATTCTAAGTCTAAAGGATGAAGCGTTGGTCCAGTGGGGTCGTCATGGTCCTGGACGTGGTGCCCATGGTCAGCCTCTGCTCAGCAGCACCAGAGTCCATCACCTGGGAGGGGGGTCGTCATGGTCCTGGACGTGGTGCTCATGGTCAGCCTCTGCTCAGCAGCACCAGAGTCCATCACCTGGGAGGGGGGGTCGTCATGGTCCTGGACGTGGTGCCCATGGTCAGCCTCTGCTCAGCAGCACCAGAGTCCATCACCTGGGAGGGGGGTCGTCATGGTCCTGGACGTGGTTATCTCTGATCTTTTGGCTAATCTTGTTTAAAGGTGCTGAGCTTAATTAATGTGTGTTAATGTGAGTCGGAGAAAGATGCTTCAGAATTCTATCAGTTCTCATGAATCCTCATCAAACTCGCTCCTCTCGGCCTTTTGCTCATGAACCTTCGCTGTTGTAGCTA
>NC_042305.1:19375544-19400544 GCF_901000725.2 Takifugu rubripes | reverse complement strand
GCCATCGGCGTGATCTGCGCTCCTGCCGGGGAGAACTCTGGACTGGACCCGCAGGAGCGCGGCTCCACCTGCCCGGAGAATCCAAAGCCAATGAGAAGAAAGGGTGTGTGCGCGCTTTCTGTCAACACACACACACACACACACACACACACACACACACACACACACACGCACACACGCACACACGCACACACGCACACGCACACACACGCGCACATACACACACGCCAGGAACCAGGAAACAAACATTTTTAGATCGCCTTCATCTGTCTTATAGCAGAATTAAAAGTCATTTATAAATAAAAAAGAGTCCGTCTCCGATGTTTTGTGGCACATTTTTCTGTTTATTTGCGCGTTCAAAAAGCCAAAAGCACAAATTTATGCAGCAACGTTTCCTTTATTCGGGGACATTTGGGACACGAATAAAACCTTCTGAAGAACTTCAGCAGGGATCAGACGGTCGCACCAGTTTCCTCCGGCAGCTTCCTTCATGCTCGTCTGATCTGTGATTTATGGGTTTTAATTCTGTTGTCACGGTAACCATGTGCCTCTCTTCTAAACATGAATGTTATTAAAAAAAACACCTTAATTTTATTTGCTCTGGATGATCTGGAAACGCGCCCGGCTGTGCATTATGACACTGGAATTGCGTAAAAGGAATCTTTTATTGTGAAAGTCCCCGAGCGGAAGTCGGCGGGACCCTTCTGCCAACCTCGGAGCGAGACATCAAAATGTCCCACGTCCAAGCGGACCGAGGTCCCCGCGTCCCTAAAGTCTGGATCGCTCTCAGGCGACTGGACACGAACGGTTTGTTGCTTTTCTCCGAGTTTCTCCGAGTTTCTTCGTCTGTGCATCCGGTGGTGCTCGTGCGCGCGTGTCCGTGGCAGCAGCCTCTTTTCATAAAGCGATGATCGTCCACGTTGATCTGGCGGGTATGAACTGTTCTGGTTAGAGACGATTCTAAGTCTAAAGGATGAAGCGTTGGTCCAGTGGGGTCGTCATGGTCCTGGACGTGGTGCCCATGGTCAGCCTCTGCTCAGCTGCACCAGAGTCCATCACCTGGGAGGGGGGTCGTCATGGTCCTGGACGTGGTGCCCATGGTCAGCCTCTGCTCAGCAGCACCAGAGTCCATCACCTGGGAGGGGGGTCATCATGGTCCTGGACGTGGTGCCCATGGTCAGCCTCTGCTCAGCAGCACCAGAGTCCATCACCTGGGAGGGGGGTCGTCATGGTCCTGGACGTGGTTATCTCTGATCTTTTGGCTAATCTTGTTTAAAGGTGCTGACCTTAATTAATGTGTGTTAATGTGAGTCGGAGAAAGATGCTTCAGAATTCTATCAGTTCTCACGAATCCTCATCAAACTCGCTCCTCTCGGCCTTTTTGCTCATGAACCTTCGCTGTTGTGGCTAAAACCACTCGCGGAACATCTATGAGGCACCGATGTTGGAATGGAACCCCCTGCATTCAGTGGCGTGGTTATTATTATTATTATTATTATTGTTATTATTATTATTATTATTGTTGTTGTTGTTATTATTATTATTATTGTTGTTGTTATTGTTATTATTATTATGATTATTGTTATTATGATGATGATGATTATTATTATTATTATTGTTATTATTGTTGTTGTTGTTATGATTATTATTATTATTATTATATATCACCAGTGGGTCCAGTAACCCTCCAAATGGGTCAGTACTGGATTTCACCGGGTCGGGAGCATTTGTGTTCCCAACGCAGTTAATAAGTCACCTGTTGCCTCACCATCTTCTGTGTCTGCTCGTTTCCATCGCACCACAGACCGGCCACCACAGACCGGTCACCACAGACTGCCCACCACAGACTGGCCACCACAGACTGGCCACCACAGACTGGTCACCACAGACCGGCCACCACAGACTGGCCACCACAGACCGGCCACCACAGACTGGCCACCACAGACCGGCCACCACAGACCGGTCACCACAGACCGGCCACCACAGACCGCCCACCACAGACCGGTCACCACAGACCGGCCACCACAGACCGGTCACCACAGACTGCCCACCACAGACCGGTCACCAGAGACTGGCCACCACAGACCGGCCACCACAGACCGGCCACCACAGACTGGTCACCACAGACTGGCCACCACAGACTGGCCACCACAGACTGGTCACCACAGACTGCCCACCACAGACCGGTCACCAGAGACTGGCCACCACAGACCGGCCACCACAGACTGGCCACCACAGACTGGTCACCAGAGACTGGCCACCACAGACCGGCCACCACAGACCGGTCACCAGAGACTGGCCACCACAGACCGGTCACCACAGACTGGCCACCACAGACTGGCCACCACAGACTGGCCACCACAGACCGGTCACCACAGACTGGCCACCACAGACCGGTCACCACAGACTGGCCACCACAGACCGATCACCACAGACCGGCCACCACAGACCGGCCACCACAGACCGGTCACCACAGACCGGTCACCAGTTGTCAGTGAACTACTGCCGTCTGGTTAATCCAGGAGATATTCAGGCCTCCAGGCTGAGGAGGACTAGTGCCTGGTGGACTAATGTTGGGCTCCTGTTGCAGACGAGCAGCCTTTGGCTCTGCAGGAAGTGTCAGTCCCACCAGCAGCTGATGGCACCTGGACCAGACAGGTGAGCTGAGCTTCTTCTCTCTTCTAGAACCAAACAAGTGGAGTTTCAGTCCTTCCTTCACCGTCTTTGTCTCCAGATAATCTCCAGCAGTTTTGGTCTGACCTCAACCAGCCTCATCTTTAAGGTACTGGGGGGGGCTGCTGGGGGGGGGGGGGGGGGGTGAGGGTGGGGGGTGCTGCTGGGGTGGGGGGGGTGCTGCTGGGGGGGGGGGGGGCTGCTGGGGGATTTTGGCTGGAACACTGGGGTTGGGTCACCAGTCACCACTTTGTCTCCTTGTGTCTAGATGAGGAACCAGCGCGGCTCCCTGATCCCTCTCAACAACTCTCTTCCTACCAACACCAAACACAGGTGAGAGTCTGGACGGTGGACTTTGGGTCCCTCCTCCACATCTGCTCATTCCTCATCAGTTCCTCATAGATCCCATTTTGTCTCTGCCCACAGGCCTCATGCACTTGAGGTAGCCAAGATCTTCCAGCACGGTAAGAGGGAACCTTGTTTTTAACTGTGTGTCACGGGTAGATGTTTCGAAACGCTGGGGAAGGTTTCAGGAAGAGGATCTCCTCCTCCTCCTCCTCATCACTGGGTTTCATGACTTCCTCTCAGCTAAAAATGGACGTGACAGCACGACTGCAGACATCAGCTGGTTCCTTCAGACGAGGGAACCGGCTTCAAGTCACCCTCAGATCTTTTCTCCCAACAGGAACCCACCAAGAAAGAAACACACATGTCCTTTTCTATCTTAGTGGGGACCTTCATAGGCATCATTTATTATTCTGCTTCCTACCATTAATCTTAATCTAAAGCCGCTTTACAACCACGTCTTGAAATTTGGGGATCAGCTAAAATCGCCCCAAGCCGCCCCCCCCCCACACACACTCATATTTAATGACCTTGTCTGGGACACGTGTATCAATGTGAAGAAGCCTGAACATCAAAGAGGCGTTTAACCCTGCCAGAGCTTTGATGTGGGTCGGACCACTCTTGTTCTCTTCCTCAGTGCACCCCCGGCCCAGGACGATTCCCGCGGCTTTGATCAACGAGAGCATCAAAGCGAGACTGCAGGCCATTGACAAGAGGGTAGACATCAACCTTTTTGTGCTAACAGTAGATGTCACCATGGTAACGGACACAAGAGGCGCATATATTCAGCAGCTCGGTCTAATTACAGATTCAGAGGCTGGAGGAGCTTCTGCCTCAGCTCCAGCTCCAGCGCAGTGAGACGCTGAGCCAGGTAAACGTCCGTGCATCCCCGTGCTCCCCCGCCGTCCCCCGCCATCCCCCGCCGTCCCCCGCCTGTGACGGGTGCAGTTAGGACCCAAAAGCAGCACTCTGAAAAGCTGGACCGTAGTAAAGACTTTTATTAACCCACGGGCAAACAGGAACTCAGGCAGACCAGGAAACACAGCAAGTAGTCCGTTCCTCCGGCTCTGGGCCGGCACAAAGTCTAGGAGTTGCAGGCTCGGGGAGTGGGACGAGCAGCAGCGAAGTCTGAACCAGGTGAACCGACAGGAACCAGAGACGCTGAGGCAGAAGTCGTAGTCAGGGCCAGAAAGCGGGTAGGTTGTCCGGGGAACAGGCAAGGGAGGCAGAACGAAGACAGGCAGGGTCGGTAACGGGTGATCTGGCAGGGAAACAACGCTGGAAAGTCTTGCATGAGAGCAGAAGAACAATCTGGCACCGAGTGAGTGTGAGGCTGGAGAATATATACACTGGTAGGTGAGCTGATTGATGAGTGAGGGCAGGTGTGTGATCAGTGACTGAGAGCAGGTGTGTGATCAGAGGGTGTGGTGTGAGCAGGGCAGTGGAAAAGTACTGGGACAGGAGGGAACTGGGGAAAAGGGGCTGTGACACCACCATCACCCACTCACTGGGGCCTTTTACCTCCTCTTTCAGGAGCTCGAGTGTCTCGGACAGAAGTTGGGATTCCTGCAGCAGCGAATGCAGGTGCCTCCTAACGAACCCTAACGAGGGGCAGCAGCTCGGTGCTGGAGCTGCTGCCCCTTAAAGGAGCAGTTAATCATCGTTCTGCATCTCATGCTAATGCTAACGCCCTGTTTCAGGTGGCAGAGTCCCACAGGTGGAAAGGTGCTCTGGCCAGAGCTCCTCTGTGGTGAAGACGCGGAGCAACCGGAGCAGCACAGCTCCCAGTCTGATGAGAGACATTAGCTAAGTAGCGTTAGCAAAGTAGCAGATTTTACCACAATATTAAACACTGTTCATCTGAGTGAAGGAAATTGGGTCACCTGTTAAAGAATAAGGAAGTTTCAAAAGGTGGAATTCTCATCTTAGTTTTCCACCATCTCTGAAAGCAACAGCTCCTCCCCCAGAACCAACACCACCGTGTGGCCATGGGCGGGCGAAGCTAAGCTACCAGCTAAGCTACCAGCTAAGCTACCAGCTAAGCTACCAGCTAAGCTACCAGCTAAGCTACCAGCTAAGCTACCAGCTAAGCTACCAGCTAAGCTAACTACTCACAGAACCACGAGTGGAGGTTGCTGTGATCTAGAATTTAGGCTGTGAGCCTCCTGTAACCTGGCACCTCATCTCACACACACACACACTCACTGTCACAAACACACACACACACACTCACTGTCACAAACACACACACACACACACACACACTCACTGTCACACGCACACACACACTCACACAGTCAGCCATCTCGGTAGATCTTCTAGCCCCCCCACAGACCTGTAAACCTTTACCCTTGTTAATAAATGTCTTTAACATGTTTACTGTCTAGTTAATGTTGCAAAACAATGAATTCTGCCAACTGCTCCACTGGCAAGAACTCCAAATGAGTTACACCTTAACTAGCCGTTACTGTGGTAATCTAGATCCTAGTTATTAGGGACTAATCAGAGGACTAAATTGACCACTTGGTATATTTTATGACAGTAATTAAACAAATTGTAAATCTTTGCCTTCCTCAGAACGGTGGTGTGTGAGGTGATCTACTGTGCGTAGATCATATTGTTTAGTAATTAATAGGGATGGATAATTATCAATGGGACCTTCATATCGGCCTGAGCCCTGAACAGGATGGGCAGCGTTTCTAATATCTGTGTTTAAATGTGTATATTTCAATTTAGAAATGAAATTAATGATGAACATGGGGCCAGTGGGTGGTACGCTCGCGCACCCGCGACGCTCGTGCACCCGCGACGCTCGTGCACCCGCGACGCTCGAGCACCCGCGACGCTCGTACAGCTGCGACGCTCGAGCACCCGCGACGCTCGTGCACCCGCGACGCTCGAGCACCCGCGAGGGTCCCACTGTGGATCAATAAAGGTGTGTGATTGTCCTCCAGGGCCACTACCCGGCCGACAGGAACTTTGTGTGGAGCTAGAACGTGTGCGTCATTGTCCCGGAGGACCGGAGCCACGTGAGGAACGGAGCCACGTGAGGAACGGGGCCACGTGAGGAACATCCCTCACGGCCGGAAGTCACCAAACTGTGGAAGTTGGAGCTGAACTGTTGTGACCGTCGACGTTTGGACGGTCGCCTCGTGACCGGCGTGACACAGACCTGCGAGGAGAACCCGCCGCTCAGCCAATTACAGGAAGTGGAAAGAAAAATGCAGGGCAAACGCATGAGCACGCGCACACACACGCACGCACAAGGGTGACACTTTCAGATGCTTTAACTGGAAATACAGTAGAAACATAAAATGATAGCACGCAACAAACTGGAGGCAGATTAAAATGTGCTTTATTTCTGGGCTCTCATTTCTAACCCCGTTGCAGACAGGTTCCAGCGCGCGCGCGCACGCACACACACACTTCCAGCATCTTTTCACCTGTCCCATGTAGCACCTGTGGAAACGTGTCCGTATGTGTGAGATGAGACTCACGTGCCACGTGTTTGCAAACTGAGATCCGACAAAAACAGCTTTAATCACACCTCAAAATTTGTTTTCTGCCGAGTTTATGAATCCTAATTTCCATAATTAGGGACAGGAAATGGCTTTGTGACTTCACTTGACCTGTTGCAACCATTTCTTTGGTGTCTTATTGTTAGATCCATTATATTAAAGTTATCTCTTACTTGCTTTCACCTTGTTATATTCCTTATTCTTGTTATATTGTCTCTCATTACTTAATGTTTCTTATTATTTGCTAATGCTTCATGTTCATGATGCTTGATGTGGAGATAGATCTGCAGGGCCTGACCCAGGAGCTGGGTCAGGGTCAGGGCCTGACCCAGTAGCTGGGTCAGGGTCAGGGCCTGACCCAGTAGCTGGGTTAGGGTCAGGGCCTGACCCAGGAGCTAGGTTAGGGTCAGGGTCTGACCCAGGAGCTAGGTTAGGGTCAGGGCCTGACCCAGGAGCTGGGTTAGTGTCAGGGCCTGACCCAGGAGCTGGGTTAGGGTCAGGGCCTGACCCAGGAGCTGGGTCAGGGTCAGGGCCTGACCCAGGAGCTGGGTCAGGGTCAGGGCCTGACCCAGTAGCTGGGTTAGGGTCAGGGCCTGACCCAGGAGCTGGGTAAGGGTCAGGGCCTGACCCAGGAGGTGGGTTAGGGTCAGGGCCTGACCCAGGAGCTGGGTTAGGGTCAGGGCCTGACCCAGGAGCTGGGTTAGGGTCAGGGCCTGACCCAGGAGCTGGGTTAGGGTCAGGGCCTGACCCAGGAGCTGGGTTAGGGTCAGGGCCTGACCCAGGAGCTGATGGAAGCTGAGACGCAGGAGTCCGACCGGTGGGACGTCCCAGAGCTGCAGGACGCTGGTGTCCCCTGGTCAGGTATCACTTGTAACCTGCACAGGTGTTTTCAGGGATCCGACTACGGAATCGTAACAACGTGCATTTCCAGCATTTCCAAAACTTTCCAGGGTGACCCACAATTCTTCTTAATAAAGAAGAATTTATGCCCCAAAACAAAGGACGTAATCATCACTTTCTTTTACAGGAACTTTCCTCCCTTTCATACTCAATAGTTGTAATCTGAGGACAGAACCCCATAATAATCCAGCTGAAGGACCACCGTGAACCTATTAATAATCAGCTATTCCAGGACTATTCCTTAAATCTCAAGATCTGGAATTGTGCCCCTGTTTCACTGCTGACGCTAAATCTTTACACTGATCCAGGAAAGAGAATTTAAAACCACATGATCTTTCTTCTTCAGCCTTTGCTGGTTCTGCTCAGCTTTGGATCCTCTGGGTAAAGTGTTGCGGGCGTCCCGCTCGGCGGGGAAGCTGCTCCTGCTGCTCGCCTTCCTCTACGTCTTCATCTGCTCCCTCGACGTCCTCACCTCTGCTTTCCAGCTCATCGGAGGTAACCACGGTTCTCCCGAGCGTCTGGGGTCTCACGGGGACGCTCTGTAGGCCTGGACCATCCAGCGCAGGTGCTGCTGCCTCAGGAGGCTCCACCTGAACCACCTTTGGTTGAACACATCCAGGTAAAGCAGCAGGGAGCATCTTCCAGGACAGCTGGGTCCTGTCCAACCCAGTGGCCGGACTGGTGATGGGCATCCTGGTCACGCTGCTGGTCCAGAGCTCGTCCACCTCCTCCTCCATCGTCGTCAGCATGGGCTCCTCTGGACGTGAGTATGACCCCCCCCCCCCCCACCCCCCACACAGGTGATGTCAGTGAGTAAGAATGTGCTCTGGCAGTACTGACGGTGGAGCTGGCCATCCCCGTCATCATGGGCACCAACATGGGCACCGCCGTCACCAACACGCTGGTCGCCGTGACGCAGGCGGCTCAACGCAGCACCTTTGGGGGGTGGGCATGTTCTAACCCCCCCCCCCCACAGCGACTGAGATGTAAGTCTGGCCACAGGTCAAAGGTCAAACCGGGTCATTGGAACCCTCTAGAAGTGCAGCGTTAACCCTGATGCAGCGCTTCAAATGAACAACGAAACATTTGTATTTTTCCATAAAAGGAGGATATCAAGGTTTTAGTTTAGTTTTAGTTAAGAAAAGTTGTTAGTTGCTTTGGCCAGTTGAACTAACGGTTTATTGGCAGTGGTGCAGCAACACTTCATCTTTGTGGGTCTCCAATCAACCAACGTTCATGTTTTTAGACTGTTAACCCTGGGACTAGTTAACCCTGGGACTGGTTAACCCTGGGGCTGGTTAACCCTGGGGCTGGTTAACCCTGGGACTGGTTAACGCTGGGGCTAGTTAACCCTGGGACTGGTTAACCCTGGGGCTAGTTAACCCTGGGACTGGTTAACCCTGGGACTGGTTAACCCTGGGGCTAGTTAACCCTGGGACTGGTTAACCCTGGGGCTGGTTAAGCCTGGGGCTAGTTAACCCTGGGACTGGTTAACCCTGGGGCTGGTTAACCCTAGGACTGGTTAACCCTGGGGCTAGTTAACATTGGGGCTGGTTAACCCTGGGACTGGTTAACCCTGGGGCTGGTTAACCCTGGGGCTGGTTAACCCTGGGGCTGGTTAACCCTGGGTTGACACTGTTTAACACTGGTTCAACCCTGGGGCTAGTTAACCCCGGGACTAGTTAAACCGGGGGCTACTTAACCCTAGGACTGGTTAACCCCGGGACTAGTTAGCCCCGGTTAACCTTAGGTTGACCCTGGGTCTAGTTGACCCTGCGACTAGTTAACCCTGGTTAACCCTAGTACACAGAGTGATGCAATGTTAGCCAAGGAACCAATGAATTCTGCTTTATTAAACTTTCTTTCTTCCTCCCTCCCTCCCTCCCTCTCCCTTCCTCCCTCCTTCCCTTCCTCCCTCCCTCCCTCCCTTCCTCTCCCTGCCTCCCTCCTCCCTCCCTCCTTTCCTCTCCCTCTCTCCCTCCCTCTCTCCCTCCTTTCATGTCCCGTTACTGACAACCAACTTTGGACCATCGTAAATGACTCATTCAACCTTTAAACCATCTCCTGTACGATGGTGGTTGGTGACGGAGGCTCTGAAGAGAAGGTGCAAAGTTCACTCCTGAAATGTTCCTTCACTCACTTGATTGCAGGTCTGCTGCCAGCAGGACGCTACAATGGCCCAAGAGACCCTGCTGAATGTTCTGGAAGATTTAACTGAGGAAGAATTCAATAAATTCAAATTTTACCTGAAAGATCCTGGAGTCATGGGAGGCTTCAACCCGATTAAAAACTACCAACTAGAGACCAGAGAGAGGACGGTCGTTGTGGATTTGATGGTGAAGGCTTACAAAGATCAAGGAGCCGTGGAAGTCACCAAGAAGATTTTAGAGAAGATACCTCGGAACGACATTCTGCAAAATCTTTCAGCTGTCAGTTCAGATCCAGAAGGTCAGTTTCTGTTCTAAAGCCTTTAATGCAGGAGAGGTTAAAGGTTAAACTGTTTCTCTAGTTCGTTATCAGTGTTGCTGAGAATAAAGTGCTGAACGGAGAACAGAAAGCTCAAAACACGTCGGGTAAAACATCTTTACACTAAAATGTTTCAGAGAATTCCAGAGTTGTTTCATGATGATATATTCATAAAGCACTTTAAAAACAACCGTTACAATTATAAAGCAGCTCAGATAAAATAAGTATAAAAGAACACGGAAGAAAAACGACACAAACAATAAAAGCAGGATCAAAGTCTCATAGCCGGATCAAGGTGCATTTTGAGATGGCTTTTAAAGATGTGGAGTAAAGGAGGCTGTCTAACGTCCGATGGCAGATGGCTTCATGATTTAGGAGCAGCACTCCAGGTGGTTCTGCTGAGATTCTGGTGCCTCCGGGAGCCGATCAGCCGCCCTGAGGCCCAAAATCACCAGATTGCTGCATCAGAGGACTTTACAGGCTGCACAGGTGTGACCTCCTCCGTCCTCAGGCCCTCAAACCAGGTCAGGAAAAACCTGGAGAAACCTGGAGGAGATCCACAGCTGAGGGATCCGTCTCCCTGGGACGGGCAGACGTGCAGCAGAGGCCACGTGCACAGAGCACATCAGCATTAACAGTAATATACCAGGTCCAGGTGCATCTTCAGACGTCCTCATCAGAGATGTGGCCCACCTTCATCCTCCGGGTCCTGATGGAGCGAATCCAGGATCAGCAAGACCAGAGAAAACCAAGACCGGCAATATGTGCATTTATGTAGGAGAATATGGGAACGGGCAGGAGAGGACAGACGGGCCATGCTGTAATAAAGGCATGGATAGAGGTGTAATAAAGGCACGGATAGAGGTGTAATAAAGGCATGGATAGAGGTGTAATAAAGGCATGGACAGAGGTGTAATAAAGGCATGGATAGAGGTGTAATAAAGGCATGGATAGAGGTGTGATAAAGGCATGGATAGAGGTGTGATAAAAGCATGGATAGAGGTGTAATAAAGGCATGGACGGAGGTGTAATAAAGGCATGGATAGAGGTGTAATAAAGGCATGGATAGAGGTGTAGCAAAGGCATGGAGAGAGGTGTTATAAAGGCATGGATAGAGTGACCATCATAACCACTAACGTCATTAAAATGTCATAAATCTAGAGTTAACTGTTACCAAGACACACAGGAAGTGGTCTGACTGAGGAGGCATGCTTAGGGTTAGGGTTAACCCATCCTTCCAGATGAAGCTGCACCGTCTTTTCTTGGAATGGAGGTTTGTCTCCTATCAAGTTCAGAACTCATGATCAACCCTTCGGACCTGCTGAGACCCGCCACCACTTTCATTGTTTTTCCTGATCTGGAATCAGTGAAACTTGATCCAGTCTGAAACTTTGAGCGTCAGATCTCAACAGCAGCATCAACAGCAAATTGCTGCAGCGTCAGTCTGAAAGAATTCCAGTCGTACCTGCTTTAAATGCTCTTCTGAGTTCTTTACTTAAGTTTTTGGGATTGTTTTACTCCAGTGATGCTGTTCTTGTCTTTTTGAAATGTGAAGCCCAACTGGACCTGAGAAGAAGAGAAACTGTAAAACATCAGCTCAAAGCACTCTGGAATAAATATATAATATATTCATATCTGCTGAATATATCGACTAACACATGTACATGTATATTTTGCTTTAAGGTCCCACATGTGAACACGTCCCCATCGACTCTCATCAATCAAACCTTCAGTCAAACCTGAGGAGCAGGTTTATGTGTGTGCAGGAAGGCTGTGATGAGAAGGTAGACGAGCAACGGCTGGACGACGTCTACACACAGCTGTACGTCACCACCGGTGGCGACATACACATCAATGCTCAGCACGAGGTCACTCAGATTGACATGGTTGGGAACCCTTCAGACACAGAACAACCCATTAGTCCCAGTCACCTGTTTACACCTCCAGCTGGGAAATATAAACCCATAAGAACTGTTCTGACCAGCGGAAATGCAGGAGTTGGCAAAACCTTTCTAATCCGCAAGTTTGTGTTGGACTGGGCAGAACAACGAGCCAATCAAGACGTGCATCTCATATTGCCGTTCACCTTTCGCCAGCTGAACCTGTTGAGGGGGAGACGCCTATCCTTGGCTGAACTCACTCATGAGTGCATCCAAGAGTCCAGGGCCATTCAAATAGAGGCTCTTAACAGCATCTTTACAGCTCTGCAGTCATCAGGAGACGCCAATTTTGACAGTTGTAAATTCAAACTTCTGTTTATCTTGGATGGGCTGGATGAGAGCCGACTAGAAATGGACACCAGAACCAATGAATTCCAGGAGGCGGATATAGATGTGAAGGCACCGTGCTCGGTGGAGGTCCTGCTCACAAACCTCATTAACAGAAGTCTTCTCCCCTCCGCTCGACTCTGGATAACCACGAGGCCCGCGGCAGCCAATCAGATCCATCCGGATTTTGTGGACATGAGGACAGAGGTGCGAGGGTTTACTGACGTGCAGAAGGAAGAGTACTTTAGGAGGAAGTTCAAGGATGAGGAGCAGGCGTGCAGCATCATCTCTCACATCAAGGCATCTCGAAGCCTCCATATCATGTGTCACATCCCAATCTTCTGCTGGGTCACTGCAAAGGTTTTTGAGGATGTGTTGAAGATGCGAGAAGAGCTGCCCAAGACTCTCACAGCGATGTACATCTCCTTCCTGGTTGTTCAGTTCTCACCGAAAAACAAGAGAGGAGACGGGAAAGGTCCACAATGGAGTCCAGAGAGCTGTGAGATGATTCCAATTCTGGCAAAGCTGGCATTTAAACAACTGCAGAAAGGCAATGTGATCTTCTACGAGTCCGATCTAAGAGACTGTGGCATCACCGTCAGGTCGGCTGATGCCTACTCAGGAGTGTTCACGCAGATGTTCAGAAGGGAGCGAGGACTGTTCAAGGAGGAGGTGTTCTGCTTTGTCCATCTGAGTGTTCAGGAGTTTCTCGCTGCTCTTCATGCACATTTGACATTCACCAATTCTGGCACCAACATACTGTCAAAAAAAACAACCTTATTACGTTATTTACGCTCTAAACTGCCCAACTCCAAAATCAAACAAACTGTTTTTTACCAGTGTGCGGTGGACGAGGCCTTGCAAAGTGAAAAAGGACACCTGGACCTGTTCCTGCGGTTCCTTTTGGGTCTTTCTCTGCCGACCAATCAGGCTCTTCTACGAGGTCTAATTAACGGTAAAGGCAGCTCAGAGCCCAATCAGGAAATCATTGGCTACATCAAGGAGAAGATTGGAGAGAATCTGTCCTCAGAGAGAATCATCAACCTGTTCCACTGTCTGAACGAGCTGAACGATAGTTCACTGGTCCAGGAGGTTCAACAGAACCTCAGATCTGGAAGATTGACAACAGAAAGTCTCTCCCCTGCTCAGTGGTCAGCTCTTGGCTTCATATTACTGTCCTCAGGACAAGACCTGGAGATGTTTGACCTGAAGAAATACTCTGCTTCAGAGTGGGTTCTTCTGAGGCTGCTGCCAGTGGTCACAGCCTGCAGAAAAGCCCTGTAAGTGTTCTGCAGGTGTTCTGCAGGTGTCTACAGGTGTTCTGCAGGTGTTCTGCAGGTGTCTGCATGTGTTCTGCAGGTGTCTGCAGGTGTTCTGCAGGTGTCTGCAGGTGCCTGCAGGTGTTCTACAGGTGTTCTGCAGGTGTCTGCAGGTGTTCTGCAGGTGTCTGCAGGTGTCTGCAGGCGTCTGCAGCTGTTCTGCAGGTGTCTGCAGGTGTTCTGCAGGTGTTCTGCAGGTGTCTGCAGGTGTTCTGCAGGTGTCTGCAGGTGTTCTGCAGGTGTCTGCAGGTGTCTGCAGGTGTTCAGCAACACGCATCACATCTGGCAGCGTTTTAGGCAGTCGCAGTAGTTACTCCAAGAACTGATTTCATTCCGTATCATTGCACCTTCCGTCCTCATAAAGGTCAACTAAAGAAATAAGCCTGCGTCCCTGATTGTGCAGGAGAGAACCAGAAGGATTTCCTGCTTTCTTCTTCTTTTCTTTTTTCAGGTTGAGTCACTGCAATCTGAGGGAGAGGAGTTGTGAAGCTCTGTCCCCCGTCCTCAGCTCCTCCTCCTCTAGTCTGCTAGAGCTGGACCTGAGTAACAATGACCTGAGGGATTCAGGGCTGAACGAGCTCTCTGTTGGTCTGAAGAGTCCAAACTGCCGGCTGGAGATCCTCAGGTTAGTGCTCCTTATCAGCATCATCAGTTTTTCTAAATGGCAGCTTGAAATGTTGGTTATCTTCCAAAAGAGGAAATATCTTTACCAAAAATGCCGACCAGCCGACCACTGTTCACTCCCACAGCTTTTAAAATGACTTAGTCTGGTTCTGGTTCCTGTGCTTCGCTCCCCAGTCAGGTCCAGGCCCCGACACAGGACCCAGAACTTTGCATAAATGAGCAGTTAATTAGTGAGGATTGTCTGTGTGTGTGTGTGTGTGTGTGTGTGTGGTGGATGTGTGCGTGTGTGTGTGCGTGTGTGTGTGTGTGTGTGTGTGTGTGTGTGTGTGTGTGTGTGTGTGTGGTGGATGTGCTTGCATGCAGGTTATCGGGCTGTATCATCACAGCAGAAGGATGTTCTTCTCTGGCCTCAGCGTTGAGGTCCAACCCAACCCATCTAAAAGAACTGGACCTGAGCTTCAACCATCCTGGAGATGATGGAACGAAGCAGCTCTCTGCTGTTCTGGAGGATCCAGAGTTGAGCCTGGAGGTTCTCAGGTAGATGCAAACACCCTCCCTAAAATGAAGACCTGTTACTATTTATGGATGAGCGATGTACATCGACTTCCTGGTTGTTCAGTTCACACCGAAAAACAAGAGAGGAGACGGGAAAGCTCCACAATGGAGTCCAGAGAGCTGTGAGATGATTCCAATTCTGGCAAAGCTGGCATTTGAACAACTGCAGAAAGGCAATGTGATCTTCTACGAGTCCGATCTTAGAGACTGTGGCATCACCGTCAGGTCGGCTGATGCCTACTCAGGAGTGTTCACGCAGATGTTCAGAAGGGAGCGAGGACTGTTCAAGGAGGAGGTGTTCTGCTTTGTCCATCTGAGTGTTCAGGAGTTTCTCGCTGCTCTTCATGTACATTTGACATTCACCAAGTCTGGCACCAACATACTGTCAGAAAAAACAACCTTATTACGTTATTTACGCTCTAAACTGCCCAACACCAAAATCAAACAGGCTGATTTTTACCAGTGCGCGGTGGACGAGGCCTTGCAAAATGAAAAAGGACACCTGGACCTGTTCCTGCGGTTCCTTTTGGGTCTTTCTCTGCCGACCAATCAGGCTCTTCTACGAGGTCTAATTAACGGTGAAGGCAGCTCAGAGCCCAATCAGGAAATCATTGGCTACATCAAGGAGAAGTTTGGAGAGAATCTGTCCTCAGAGAGAATCATCAACCTGTTCCACTGTCTGAACGAGCTGAACGATAGTTCACTGGTCCAGGAGGTTCAAGAGAACCTCAGATCTGGAAGATTGACAACAGAAAGTCTCTCCTCTGCTCAGTGGTCAGCTCTTGGCTTCATATTACTGTCCTCAGGACAAGACCTGGAGATGTTTGACCTGAAGAAATACTCTGCTTCAGAGTGGGTTCTTCTGAGGCTGCTGCCAGTGGTCACAGCCTGCAGAAAAGCCCTGTAAGTGTTCTGCAGATGTCTACAGGTGTCTGCAGGTGTTCTGCAGGTGTCTGCAGGTGTTCTACAGGTGTTCTGCAGGTGTCTGCAGGTGTTTTACAGGTGTCTGCAGGTGTCTGCAGGTGTTCTGCAGGTGTCTGCAGGTGTCTGCAGGTGTTCTGCAGGTGTCTGCAGGTGTTCTACAGGTGTTCTGCAGGTGTCTGCAGGTGTCTACAGGTGTTCTGCAGGGTTCTGCAGGTGTCTGCAGGTGTCTACAGGGTTCTGCAGGTGTCTGCAGGTGTTCTACAGGTGTTCTGCAGGTGTCTGCAGGTGTTTACAGGTGGTCTGCATGTGTTCTGCAGGTGTCTGCAGGTGTCTGCAAGGTGTCTGCAAGTGTCTGCAGGTGTCTGCAAGGTGTCTGCAGGTGTCTGCAGGTGTTCTGCAGGTGTCTGCAGGTGTTCTGTCATGTGTCCTGCAGGTGTTCTGCAGGTGTTCTGTAGGTGTTCTGCAGGTGTCTGCAGGTGTTCTGCAGGTGTCTGCAGGTGTCTGCAGGTGTTCTGCAGGTGTCTGCAGGTGTTCTGCAGGTGTTCTGCAGGTGTCTACAGGTGTCTGCAGGTGTTCTGCAGGTGTCTGCAGGTGGTCTGCAGGTGTCTGCAGGTGTTCTGCAGGTGTCTGCAGGTGTCTGCAGGTGTTCTGCAGGTGTTCTGTAGGTGTCTGCAGGTGTCTGCAGGTGTTCTGCAGGTGTTCTGCAGGTGTCTGCAGGTGTCTGCAGGTGTCTGCAGGTGTTCTGCAGGGGTCTGCAGGTGTCTGCAGGTGTCTGCAGGTGTTCTGCAGGTGTTCTGCAGGGGTCTACAGGTGTCTGCAGGTGTCTGCAGGTGTCTGCAGGTGTCTGCAGGTGTTCTGCAGGTGTTCTGTAGGTGTCTGCAGGTGTCTGCAGGTGTTCTGCAGGTGTTCTGCAGGTGTCTGCAGGTGTTCTGCAGGTGTTCTGCAGGGTCTGCAGGTGTCTGCAGGTGTTCTGCAGGTGTCCTGCGGTGTTCGGCAGGTGTCTGCAGGTGTCTGCAGGTGTCTGCAGTTGTTCTGCAGGTGTCTGCAGGTTGTCTGCAGGTGTCTGCAGGTGTCTGCAGGTGTTCTGCCGTGTTGTGTGTCTGTCTGCAGGGAGGCGTTCTGCATGTTTCTGCAGGTGTCTGCAGGTGTTCTGCAGGTGTTCTGCAGGTGTCTGCAGGTGTCTGCAGGTGTTCTGCAGGTGTCTGCAGGTGTTCTGCAGGTGTCTGCAGGTGTCTGCAGGTGTCTGCAGGTGTTCTGCAGGTGTCTGCAGGTGTCTGCAGGTGTTCTGCAGGTGTTCTGCATGTGTCTGCAGGTGTCTGCAGGTGTCTGCAGGTGTCTGCAGGTGTTCTGCAGGTGTCTACAGGTGTCTACAGGTGGTCTGCAGGTGTTCTGCAGGTGTTCTGCAGGTGTCTGCAGGTATTCTGCAGGTGTCTGCAGGTGTTCTGCAGGTGTCTGCAGGTGTCTGCAGGTGTTCAGCAACACGCATCACATCTGGCAGCGTTTTAGGCAGTCGCAGTAGTTACTCCAAGAACTGATTTCATTCCGTATCATTGCACCTTCCGTCCTCATAAAGGTCAACTAAAGAAATAAGCCTGCGTCCCTGATTGTGCAGGAGAGAACCAGAAGGATTTCCTGCTTTCTTCTTCTATTCTTTTTTCAGGTTGAGTCACTGCAATCTGAGGGAGTGGAGTTGTGAAGCTCTGTCCCCCGTCCTCAGCGCCTCCTCCTCTAGTCTGCTAGAGCTGGACCTGAGTAACAATGAGCTGAGGGATTCAGGGCTGAACGAGCTCTCTGTTGGTCTGAAGAGTCCAAACTGCCGGCTGGAGATCCTCAGGTTAGTGCTCCTTATCAGCATCATCAGTTTTTCTAAATGGCAGCTTGAAATGTTGGTTATCTTCCAAAAAGAGGAAATATCTTTACCAAAAATGCCGACCAGCCGACCACTGTTCACTCCCACAGCTTTTAAAATGACTTAGTCTGGTTCTGGTTCCTGTGCTTCGCTCCCCAGTCAGGTCCAGGCCCCGACACACGACCCAGAACTTTGCATAAATGAGCTGTTAATTAGTGAGGAATGTGTGTGTGTGTGTCTGTGTGTGCGTGCGTGTGTGTGTGTGTGTATGTATGTATGTGTGTGTGTGTGTGTGTGTGTGTGTGTGTGTGTGTGTGTGTGTGTGTGTGTGTGTGTGTGTGTGTGGTGGATGTGCTTGCATGCAGGTTATCGGGCTGTATCATCACAGCAGAAGGATGTTCTTCTCTGGCCTCAGCGTTGAGGTCCAACCCAACCCATCTAAAAGAACTGGACCTGAGCTTCAACCATCCTGGAGATGATGGAACGAAGCAGCTCTCTGCTGTTCTGGAGGATCCAGAGTTGAGCCTGGAGGTTCTCAGGTAGATGCAAACACCCTCCCTAAAATGAAGACCTGTTACTATTTATGGATGAGCGATGTACATCGACTTCCTGGTTGTTCAGTTCACACCGAAAAACAAGAGAGGAGACGGGAAAGCTCCACAATGTTCTGCAGGTGTCTGCAGGTGTTCTACAGGTGTTCTGCAGGTGTCTGCAGGTGTCTGCAGGTGTCTGCAGGTGTTTGCAGGTGTTCTGCAGGTGTCTGCAGGTTTCTGCAGGTGTCTGTAGGTGTTTGCAGGTGTTCTGCAGGTGTCTGCAGGTGTCTGCAGGTGTCTGCAGGTATTCTGCAGGTGTTCTGCATGTGTCTGCAGGTGTCTGCAGGTGTCTGCAGGTGTTCTGCAGGTGTTCTGCATGTGTCTGCAGGCGTTCTGCATGTGTCTGCAGGTGTCTGCAGGGGTCTGCAGGTGTCTGCAGGTGTTCTGCAGGTGTCTGCAGGTGTTCTGCAGGTGGTCTGCATGTGTCTGCAGGTGTTCTGCAGGTGTCTGCAGGTGTCTGCAGGTGTTCTGCAGGTGTCTGCAGGTGTTCCGCAGGTGTCTGCAGGTGTCTGCAGGTGTCTGCAGGTGGTCTGCAGGTGTTCTGCAGGTGTCTGCAGGTGTTCTGCAGGTGGTCTGCATGTGTCTGCAGGTGTTCTGCAGGTGTCTGCAGGTGTTCCGCAGGTGTCTGCAGGTGTCTGCAGGTGTTCTGCAGGTGGTCTGCAGGTGTCTGCAGGTGTCTGCAGGTGTCTGCATGTGTCTGCAGGTGTTCTGCATGTGTCTGCAGGTGTTCTGCAGGTGTCTGCAGGTGTCTGCAGGTGGTCTGCAGGTGTTCTGCAGGTGTCTGCAGGTGTCTACAGGTGTTCTGCAGGTGTCTGCAGGTGTTCTGCAGGTGTCTGCAGGTGTCCTGCAGGTGTCTGCAGGTGTTCTGCAGGTGTCTGCAGGTGTTCTGCAGGTGTCTGCAGGTGTCTGCAGGTGTTCAGCAACACGCATCACATCTGGCAGCGTTTTAGGCAGTCGCAGTAGTTACTCCAAGAACTGATTTCATTCCGTATCATTGCACCTTCCGTCCTCATAAAGGTCAACTAAAGAAATAAGCCTGCGTCCCTGATTGTGCAGGAGAGAACCAGAAGGATTTCCTGCTTTCTTCTTCTTTTCTTTTTTCAGGTTGAGTCACTGCAATCTGAGGGGGAGGAGTTGTGAAGCTCTGTCCCCCGTCCTCAGCTCCTCCTCCTCTAGTCTGCTAGAGCTGGACCTGAGTAACAATGACCTGAGGGATTCAGGGCTGAACAAGCTCTCTGTTGGTCTGAAGAGTCCAAACTGCCGGCTGGAGATCCTCAGGTTAGTGCTCCTTATCAGCATCATCAGTTTTTCTAAATGGCAGCTTGAAATGTTGGTTATCTTCCAAAAAGAGGAAATATCTTTACCAAAAAAGCCTGTTCAAGGAGGAGGTGTTCTGCTTTGTCCATCTGAGTGTTCAGGAGTTTCTCGCTGCTCTTCATGCACATTTGACATTCACCAAGTCTGGCACCAACATACTGTCAGAAAAAACAACCTTATTCCGTTATTTAGGCTCTAAACTGTTCAACACCAAAATCAAACAGGCTGATTTTTACCAGTGTGCGGTGGACGAGGCCTTGCAAAATGAAAAAGGACACCTGGACCTGTTCCTGCGGTTCCTTTTGGGTCTTTCTCTGCCGACCAATCAGGCTCTTCTACGAGGTCTAATTAACCTTGAAGGCAGCTCAGAGCCCAATCAGGAAATCATTGGCTACATCAAGGAGAAGATTGGAGAGAATCTGTCCTCAGAGAGAATCATCAACCTGTTCCACTGTCTGAACGAGCTGAACGATAGTTCACTGGTCCAGGAGGTTCAAGAGAACCTCAGATCTGGAAGATTGAGAACAGAAAGTCTCTCCTCTGCTCAGTGGTCAGCTCTTGGCTTCATATTACTGTCCTCAGGACAAGACCTGGAGATGTTTGACCTGAAGAAATACTCTGCTTCAGAGTGGGTTCTTCTGAGGCTGCTGCCAGTGGTCACAGCCTGCACAAAAGCCATGTAAGTGTTCTGCAGGTGTTCTGCAGGTGTTCTGCAGGTGTCTGAAGGTGTCTGCAGGTGTCTGCATGTGTCTGCAGGTGTTCTGCAGGTGTTCTGCAGGTGTTCTGTAGGTGTCTGCAGGTGTCTGCAGGTGTTCTGCAGGTGTTCTGCAGGTGTCCTGCAGGTGTCTGCAGGTGTCTGCAGGTGTTGTGCAGGTGTTCTGCAGGTGTTGTGCAGGTGTTGTGCAGGTGTCTGCAGGTGTTCTGCAGGTGTTGTGCAGGTGTCTGCAGGTGTTGTGCAGCTGTCTGTAGTTGTTCTGCATGTGTCTGCAGGTGTTCTGCAGGTGTTGTGCAGGTGTCTGCAGGTGTCTGCAGGTGTTCTACAGGTGTTCTGCAGGTGTCTGCAGGTGTTTTACAGGTGTCTGCAGGTGTCTGCAGGTGTCTGCAGGTGTTCTACAGGTGTTCTGCAGGTGTCTGCAGGTGTTTTACAGGTGTCTGCAGGTGTCTGCAGGTGTCTGCAGATGTCTGCAGGTGTCTGCAGGTGTTTGCAGGTGTCTGCAGATGTCTGTAGGTGTCTGCAGGTGTCTGCAAGTGTCTGCAGGTGTTCTGCAGGTGTCTGCAGGTGTTCTGCATGTGTCTGCAGGTGTTCTGCAGGTGTCTGCAGGTGTTCTGCAGGTGTCTGCAGGTGTCTGCAGGTGTCTGCAGGTGTCTGCAGGTGTCTGCAGGTGTCTGCAGGTGTTCTGCAGGTGTCTGCAGGTGTCTGCAGGTGTTCTGCAGGTGTTCTGCAGGTGTCTGCAGGTGTCTGCAGGTGTTCTGCAGGTGTTCAGCAACACGCATCACATCTGGCAGCGTTTTAGGCAGTCGCAGTAGTTACTCCAAGAACTGATTTCATTCCGTATCATTGCACCTTCCGTCCTCATAAAGGTCAACTAAAGAAATAAGCCTGCGTCCCTGATTGTGCAGGAGAGAACCAGAAGGATTTCCTGCTTTCTTCTTCTTTTCTTTTTTCAGGTTGAGTGACTGCAATCTGAGGGGGAGGAGTTGTGAAGCTCTGTCCCCCGTCCTCAGCTCCTCCTCCTCTAGTCTGCTAGAGCTGGACCTGAGTAACAATGACCTGAGGGATTCAGGGCTGAACAAGCTCTCTGTTGGTCTGAAGAGTCCAAACTGCCGGCTGGAGATCCTCAGGTTAGTGCTCCTTATCAGCATCATCAGTCTTTCTACATGGCAGCTTGAAATGTTGGTTATCTTCCAAAAAGAGGAAATATCTTTACCAAAAAAGCCTGTTCAAGGAGGAGGTGTTCTGCTTTGTCCATCTGAGTGTTCAGGAGTTTCTCGCTGCTCTTCATGTACATTTGACATTCACCAAGTCTGGCACCAACATACTGTCAGAAAAAACAACCTTATTACGTTATTTAGGCTCTAAACTGTTCAACACCAAAATCAAACAGGCTGATTTTTACCAGTGCGCGGTGGACGAGGCCTTGCAAAATGAAAAAGGACACCTGGACCTGTTCCTGCGGTTCCTTTTGGGTCTTTCTCTGCCGACCAATCAGGCTCTTCTACGAGGTCTAATTAATGGTGAAGGCAGCTCAGAGCCCAATCAGGAAATCATTGGCTACATCAAGAGGAAGATTGGAGAGAATCTGTCCTCAGAGAGAATCATCAACCTGTTCCACTGTCTGAACGAGCTGAACGATAGTTCACTGGTCCAGGAGGTTCAACAGAACCTCAGATCTGGAAGATTGACAACAGAAAGGCTCTCCTCTGCTCAGTGGTCAGCTCTTGGCTTCATATTACTGTCCTCAGGACAAGACCTGGAGATGTTTGACCTGAAGAAATACTCTGCTTCAGAGTGGGTTCTTCTGAGGCTGCTGCCAGTGGTCACAGCCTGCAGAAAAGCCCTGTAAGTGTTCTGCAGGTGTCTGCAGGTGTCTGCAGGTGTTCTGCAGGTGTTCTGCAGGTGTCTGCAGGTGTCTGCAGGTGTCTGCAGGTGTCTGCAGCTGTTCTGCAGGTGTCTGCAGGTGTTCTGCAGGTGTCTGCAGGTGCCTGCAGGTGTTCTACAGGTGTTCTGCAGGTGTCTGCAGGTGTCTGCAGGTGTTCTGCAGGTGTCTGCAGGTGTTCTGCAGGTGTTCTGCAGGTGTCTGCAGGTGTCTGCAGGTGTTGTGCAGGTGTTGTGCAGGTGTCTGCAGGTGTTCTGCAGGTGTCTGCAGGTGTTGTGCATGTGTCTGCAGGTATCTGCAGGTGTTCTACAGGTGTCTGCAGGTGTCTGCAGGTGTTCTGCAGGTGTCTACAGGTGTTCTGCAGGTGTCTGCAGGTGTCTGCATGTGTCTGCAGGTGTCTGCGGGTGTCTGCAGGTGTCTGCAGGTGTTCTGCAGGTGTTCTGCAGGTGTCTGCAGGTGTTCTGCAGGTTTCTGCAGGTGTCTGCAGGTGTTCTGCGGGTGTCTGCGGGTGTCTGCAGTTGTTCTGCAGGTGTCTGCGGGTGTCTGCGGGTGTTCTGCGGGTGTCTGCGGGTGTCTGCGGTTGTTCTGCGGGTGTCTGCGGGTGTCTGCGGGTGTTCTGCAGGTCTGCGGGTGTCTGCGGGTGTCTGCGGGTGTTCTGCGGGTGTCTGCGGGTGTCTGCGGGTGTTCTGCAGGTGTTCTGCAGGTCTGCGGGTGTCTGCGGGTGTCTGCGGGTGTCTGCGGGTGTTCTGCAGGTGTTCTGCAGGTCTGCGGGTGTCTGCGGGTGTTCTGCAGGTGTCTGCAGGTGTTCTGCAGGTGTCTGCAGGTGCCTGCAGGTGTTCTACAGGTGTTCTGCAGGTGTCTGCAGGTGTCTGCAGGTGTTCTGCAGGTGTCTGCAGGTGTTCTGCAGGTGTTCTGCAGGTGTCTGCAGGTGTCTGCAGGTGTTGTGCAGGTGTTGTGCAGGTGTCTGCAGGTGTTCTGCAGTTGTCTGCAGGTGTTGTGCATGTGTCTGCAGGTATCTGCAGGTGTTCTACAGGTGTCTGCAGGTGTCTGCAGGTGTTCTGCAGGTGTCTACAGGTGTTCTGCAGGTGTCTGCAGGTGTCTGCATGTGTCTGCAGGTGTCTGCGGGTGTCTGCAGGTGTCTGCAGGTGTTCTGCAGGTGTTCTGCAGGTGTCTGCAGGTGTTCTGCAGGTTTCTGCAGGTGTCTGCAGGTGTTCTGCGGGTGTCTGCGGGTGTCTGCAGTTGTTCTGCAGGTGTCTGCGGGTGTCTGCGGGTGTTCTGCGGGTGTCTGCGGGTGTCTGCGGTTGTTCTGCGGGTGTCTGCGGATGGTCTGCGGGTGTCTGCGGGTGTTCTGCAGGTCTGCGGGTGTCTGCGGGTGTCTGCGGGTGTTCTGCGGGTGTCTGCGGGTGTCTGCGGGTGTCTGCGGGTGTCTGCGGGTGTTCTGCAGGTGTTCTGCAGGTCTGCGGGTGTCTGCGGGTGTCTGCGGGTGTCTGCGGGTGTCTGCGGGTGTTCTGCAGGTGTTCTGCAGGTCTGCGGGTGTCTGCGGGTGTTCTGCAGGTGTTCTGCAGGTGTCTGCAGGTGTTCTGCGGGTGTCTGCGGGTGTCTGCGGGTGTTCTGCGGGTGTCTGCGGGTGTCTGCGGTTGTCTGCGGGTGTTCTGCGGGTGTCTGCGGGTGTCTGCGGGTGTCTGCGGGTGTTCTGCGGGTGTCTGCGGGTGTCTGCAGGTGTCTGCAGGTGTTCTGCGGGTGTTCTGCAGGTGTCTGCAGGTGTTCTGCAGGTTTCTGCGGGTGTCTGCAGGTGTCTGCAGGTGTCTGCAGGTGTTCTGCAGGTGTCTGCAGGTGTCTGCAGGTGTTCTGCAGGTGTCTGCAGGTGTTCTGCAGGTGTCTGCAGGTGTTCTGCAGGTGTCTGCAGGTGTCTGCATGTGTCTGCAGGTGTTCTGCGGGTGTCTGCGGGTCTCTGCGGGTGTTCTGCGGGTGTTCTGCAGGTGTTCTGCAGGTGTCTGCAGGTGTTCTGCAGGTGTTCTGCAGGTGTCTGCAGGGGTCTGCAGGTGTTCTGCAGGTGTCTGCAGGTGTCTGCATGTGTCTGCATGTGTCTGCAGGTGTTCTGCAGGTGTCTGCAGGTGTCTGCAGGTGTTCTGCAGGTGTCTTCAGGTGTTCTGCAGGTGTTCTGCGGGTGTCTGCGGGTGTCTGCGGGTGTTCTGCCGGTGTTCTGCAGGTCTGCGGGTGTCTGCGGGTGTTCTGCAGGTGTTCTGCAGGTGTCTGCAGGTGTTCTGCGGGTGTCTGCGGGTGTCTGCGGGTGTTCTGCGGGTGTCTGCGGGTGTTCTGCGGGTGTCTGCGGGTGTCTGCGGTTGTCTGCGGGTGTTCTGCGGGTGTCTGCGGGTGTCTGCGGGTGTTCTGCGGGTGTCTGCGGGTGTCTGCGGGTGTCTGCAGGTGTTCTGCGGGTGTTCTGCAGGTGTCTGCAGGTGTTCTGCGGGTTTCTGCGGGTGTCTGCGGGTGTCTGCGGGTGTCTGCGGGTGTCTGCAGGTGTCTGCTGGTGTCTGCAGGTGTCTGCAGGTGTTCTGCAGGTGTCTGCAGGTGACTGCAGGTGTTCTGCAGGTGTCTGCAGGTGTTCTGCAGGTGTCTGCAGGTGTCTGCAGGTGTTCTGCAGGTGTCTGCAGGTGTCTGCATGTGTCTGCAGGTGTTCTGCGGGTGTCTGCGGGTGTTCTGCGGGTGTTCTGCAGGTGTTCTGCAGGTGTCTGCAGGTGTTCTGCAGGTGTTCTGCAGGTGTCTGCAGGGGTCTGCAGGTGTTCTGCAGGTGTCTGCAGGTGTCTGCATGTGTCTGCATGTGTCTGCAGGTGTTCTGCAGGGGTCTGCAGGTGTTCTGCAGGTGTCTGCAGGTGTCTGCAGGTGTTCTGCAGGTGTCTGCAGGTGTCTGCAGGTGTTCTGCAGGTGTCTGCAGGTGTTCTGCAGGTGTCTGCAGGTGTCTGCAGGTGTTCTGCAGGTGTCTGCGGGTGTCTGCGGGTGTCTGCAGGTGTTCTGCGGGTGTCTGCGGGTGTCTGCGGGTGTTCTGCGGGTGTTCT